>NC_079472.1:42412408-42715102 GCF_026250575.1 Diorhabda carinulata
AAAACCTATCAAATGTCACACCTGATCTATTTATACGAACGACTAGTGCCTTAACGATAATCGTAGCAGGTTAATGTGTCCATCCATTAAATGGCCTTCCCGTCGCCAGACAGGATGTCCCTAAAGGGCCCTGCGTCTGTCGGATATCCGCTAGGCCTTAAACGACGGGTCGACACGATGCCGCCATAATGGCATCGATTGGGTGACTTCACAAAAAAATCGAATACACAATTCTCGTGAAAAATATATGTATTTCGAAAACATTCGGTTCCGCATGAAAACGAATTATTTCGTGATTTTATATTCTTAGAACTGGAAATGAAATATTGGAAGAACAGGTGAATTTTTTCTGTTGTTGGGATATTAATATTAAATCAATTTTGAAATATTTCTACAAAAGTGTGGATATTGAAATTGAATATGCATCGTGGACAATATTGAAAAAAATTACCACCACTTTTTAATTTTTAACAGTTCACTTTGAAACATTATGAAACGACGATCGCAATAGTATTTCGACAATAAATAGTTATGAAATTTCTCATTTATTTACGCCACATGTATAGCAAATTTCTTTTTTCGTCCACGATGCTAGGCGAAAATCATTACTCCTGATGATTTTCATGAGGATAAATGAAAAGTTGAAATTAAATAAAAAATAATTTCGAAGATTTTGTCGTTTGCTATCCTGGTGTCTGGAGATGTATTATTGGAAACGTTCAGCCTCAAATAAAATTTACAACAAATCTATGCTAGAGGAGCAAATGAGATTAAAATAGTATACTAGAACTGAATAGAAATGACATCAAATGGTACAAGGATAGCTCCAGACAAAAATTGAATTGCAATAAACCAAGTATTTAACAAGCAGAAATATATACAATTGAGAAATGTGTCTGATAGCCAAGCAGCAATTACAACTCTAAGCTTTAAGATCCTAAGATCCAAGCTATAAGAGCTAGTTGAGAATTAGTCTCCAATGGATTCCGGGACACACTACAGTGTAGGGTTATGGAATCAAAAAAGTGACTGGAACAATCTACAGGGGTTCCCAAATAGCACAACGAGTTTTACTATCGGAAAACAATCGTTAACATAACAATTTTCCGAAGCTGAATGGTGCTTAAAATAGGCAAAAACACGTTTATCCATTATTTAAATAGATCTTATTCATCTGAATAGAACCAATTTACTCGACCATTTTATTGAGGTGGTCAAACGAGAACAATTATATTGAGCGCCACAAGAAAATTTTTATTCAGTTATTATAAAACAGTTATATAACTATTTTTTTATTCGCATCGTCAGTAATTATATTATACGATAAATTTTTCCTTATCGTTCGAGAGAGATGCCGATTTAAAAGCTATATAAGAAGCATGTTGGGTGAATAATGTAATATTTGAGATTGTTGAGAACTTTTTTCAAGAATTTTTTTTTCTGGATCAAGTGTATTGTGGCATAAATATTATTGATCATAAGCGTCATTAAAAATAATTCTTTCACCAAAATTTACCAACAAAATCCACTTCACTGTGAAATCTGTCTAAAATAATTCCAAAAAAGACGATCTCCCATTGAATATAAGCAAATTCTATTCATATAATTCTTCTATAAAAAATATAAAACAATTTGGTGATGAAAGAGTAAGCTACGTGTTACTCGAGTTGAGACAGACCAAGATACTTCTACGAATCTATAACAAAGAAGCATCGGTTGAATGTATCAACCCAGGTAATAGCAAACGAATACATTGCCGCCTCAGTGGATACATGAAGACCATAGGTAGAGCCAAGAGTGCAACGTGAAAATTCTGTCAAGTAGATGATGGAACCTCTATCCACATTATCTCGAACTGTGATAGATGTGAGGAACCTCAGAGAAGATCTCTTGTGATTTTGTGAGTCAACTATGTATCATTTTTTGAAATTATCCACTCTTCAAAATAGATGATAATTCATTAAAATCTGAAATTAATCTTCAAGTATTGTGTGGTTATACTTTACATTACGCAACCTAAATAATTACTTAAACCGCAGAATGATCCAGGATTAGAGAGGAAAGCTGATATATTGAAATTGTTTTTCTGCTTATTGGTAGTTTCTGGCTAGAATAATCTGATTTCGTCACGAAACGATATTGAATATATGGACAAACCAGAGTGAAGGAGAAGGGCCGACGGTTATTTGATCCAAGATATAAACTATTGCATTAATATGTAGACAGATGTGATTATTCATGTTGTAAATTGCTGAAAATTATTGAAAAAAAATTACTAGAAATTCATAGTGAAAGAATATTATGTGACTGAGCAAAAACTTCAAAATACTGATTTGTCAGATATTCGTTCCTTACAGTGAGTTTTTGAATTATGTATATTCATGAAAATTTTGTTGTGCATGACGAGAATACATATGTAAAATAGCCGTATCCAGGACAACAAATAATATCTGATATTTCAAATACTTTGGAATGGAATAGCATTTTTCCAAGTCCAATTAAAACCAAGCATTAACAGAATCTCTTCGAAAAATAACATTAAACTAATAACCAGATATGGAATCTATATCTACACCTACATTGATCTGTGTACATTTGAGCATGCAAAGTGACTCATAAGTAAGTGATGAACACATGTTCAGGAGTTATATTGGAATTCGATTTTAGAAGCTGGAACAAAAAAATATAATTGTACTGTTAGAAAAGTTTAGGTACATTTGTTAACTATTTCCCTAGGATAATGTGTGAGAATAAAAAAAATAATTGATCATAGAATTATATAAAAAAATTCAAATAACATCCAATGCTATTTATGTCCACTATTTCAACAAATAGTGCCAGCAGCACATCTGGGCATACTTTCAACGAAATTGTCCAATAAATTTAGTGCGACTGCTACCCAAAGTTTGGGAGATAATTTCTAAGCTCCTCTATAGTTTCAGAAAGCCTATATTTTATGTTTCTTCTAAAAATAACTCAGTTCGATAAAAAGCTAGCTTCATCATGAATATAAAAGGAGGAGCACCTATTGCGGCATGACATTGGGGAGGTAGGTTGGCCAACACTTGATGCCTATATACTGACATGTTACCATCTTACAGAATTAATTGAGAACGAACAATAAAACAAATTCTTGCTGAGATCATATTTGTACTTTTCCGAAGAGATTCAATTTTTCGGCCTTTGATGCAAGGGCGTCAATGGATCTATTCATATTCGTTCTAATGTTCTGTCTATAATGAGACTATTTTGGATATAGAATTAGCATTACGGATTTATCTTTTTGTTAAGTGAGATATCTGGGGTGACCCATTACTGTTTTGAAGTATAATAACTTACTTAAGATAAAATATACAAAAAAAAATTAGAATAAAAGTTGTTGTATTTGCACATATAAACATTTCTATAATATTTTCAGGTTTACAGGGTGTTCAGCCCAAGCGTGACAATAAGAAGTGAAGTTTTTTACATAGGACACCCTGTATATTTGTTTTCCATCGTATTCAGTATCAAATTCTGCATGTAGCCATCTTATAAAACTATTTTATCCCTTCAAATTATGTCCGATAATGTACACTCTAAAATTGACGGTTTTTAAGAAAATTGCATTTTTAGTTTATGATTTAAAAATATTCTCCTTTCTAACAAGTAAACACTGAATGTGTTGTTTAAAATAATTCTAGTTTTGGTGACAAAATCAAAGCAATAATTTCATACTTTTACAAACTGTAATAAAATAAATGAGGTATCTACAAAACTCCAAATAAACAAATTAAACAAAAATAACTGAGAACAAATAAGAAAGAACTAAAAACTATTTTATTAAATGTAATTAGCAGGTAATTGCTGAAGTAGCTGGGGTAATTCGTTTTGTAAGAAATTTAAATAAACTTTTTATGAAATGTTGCTTCATCGGCAAATAATACAAAATTGAAAAATCTCTGTTTTGATGAATTTGTTCTTAAGCCCACTCACAGAAGGTTAACCGCTTTTCATAATCATAATCCAATAGTTCCTGCATTCGCTATATACGGTAAGGAGGCATATTGTTCTTAGATAGAATTTTTTGGACGACAGTACGACTTATGTCGGTTTGTTTTGATATTTCCCGAGTCGAGATATGTGTTGAATTACTGCCGAAATTTTCGACCGAATATTTTTCTACAAAAAATATTGATGGAACCAACACTTTTATTTCAACTGATTACTAAGAGCCTTATCCACGTCCTGGACCCATAACCTCTTGAATTACTGGCCCTTTACCAGGTTAATTAGGTATTTTTAAGTAGAAAAATAAAACACGCAACATGCAGCTTCACTCGTGATGTTGACATTGTTGACGTGCTCGTTTATTTTTTTGAACTACTCCTTGTGACATTATTCAAGTGGTGCCATCTAGTATGTCACCTAAGTACGAGTCATGGACAGATTACAGAAATAGACATTATTCTTAACAATATGAGGATCTTCTGTAACTTTTAACATTACGGTCACCTCGTTGTCCTCTGACTTAAACTGTAAAAATATCAAATTCCCATTTTACTTGATAAAACTATGAATATTTCATTTGTTGGTAAGGTGATGTTTGCTTAATTTAGTTTTGTAGATACCCTATTTATTTTATTACAGTTTTTAAAGTTATAAAATTACTATTCTTATTTTGTCACAAAAACTAGAAGTATTTTAAACGTCACATTCAGTGTTTACTTGTTGAAAATGTGAATGTTCCTAACTAACTGAACTAAAAATGCAATTTTCTAAAAAATAGTACATTCTAAAAATTTTAGAGTGTACGTACCAGACATAATTTGAAGGGATAAAATAGTTTTATAAGGTAGATAAATGCTTATCTAAAAAACATCCCAAACCCTAAACGGAACTTCTACTCGGTTCAGACATTTCAGTCATCCTTTACCTTCAAACTTACCAAACAAGTTTAGTTACTGCTCACTAATAATGTTTACTAGGCAGCATTTATATTGCGCCAATTTTCGTCAAATCTTCATATTTTTCGCTCCAACTTGGCAACGTCACAATTTATGGGAAATGAAAAGACAGGACTAGATGCAGAATTTCCGCTAAATCCCATGGTAAACAAATATATAGGGTGTCCTATTTAAAAAAACTTTACTTCATGTTATCACACTTAGGCTGAAAACCTTGTATACCTCAACATATTTTAGAAATGTGTATATGTGCAAATATTTTTTTTATTTTTTTTTGTATATTTTATATAACTTCCACACACTAATGGACCACCCAGTAGATACATTAGAATTAAAAAGTATTCTCCCTAGGATTCTGCAAATATTAAAAGGATTTTTACGTGTCGTAATTTCCAATTTACCGTCTTAAATGGCGTCTGTTTCTCAATTCTTCCACTGCTTCGTCTTTCCAGTTACTTGGAACCAATTGAACAGTCCCGAAAATGAACATTGGCACAGATTTAATCGATCTGTCACATTCGTCTGTGTTTAGCAGGTTTCGGTACAATAAAAGACTATATAGTAAATATTCTTGTGAGCATTATTCGAATCAACAAAAATCTTTAACAATTTTGTATAGCCATTCAATATTCTCATAAGAATTGGAGAGAGCAATTCTAGATTCTTGCTTATCACAGACCACAAACATCAAAATTTCCAAAAAGTTACACGAAAATAGACTTTTGAATATATGTATATTCTACATGGAGAGTCTTGAATTTGAAGTATTAGAATTTAAACCAGAAGACTTGAATAATAGTCAAAATACAAATATCACATTTATTATTAAATAAGTGCACATAAGAACACATTGAAGTTTGTTCAGATGCAGTATTTATCTGTTATAAAAAAATATAAATAAGGAGCAACAAATGGGATAACAAATTTCTTTAGCATTAGGTTATGTATTAAAGAACAATTTAGGAAAATTACTGAAATGCTTTATTGTCAAAAAAATGTTACAATTTGTAGACAAAAGCTTGTAAAAACTACAAAACAAATATAAAAATAAACTAAATAAAGATAAAACAAATAAAATAAAATTTCAACATACAAAAGAAAAACTCAATGAGTAATAAAATTATGGGTGATAGTAATAGGTAATAATTAGTATACAAATCGTATATAAGACCATAGCAAAAATTAAACCAGTATGCAGCATGCCCGGAATCAAAATAAATATTATTAATAGAATAGAAGTCGTTTACAGAGTTAAAGGCACTTTCCAGTTGTACAATATCTTTTCCTAGATTGGTAAAGCGTGCTTATGAATAAGGCAAAAGGATTCAAAGATGAATATGGAAGAAGTAGTCAGAATTTTTAATCTTTTCAAGAAGTCCCTGCAATGAGCTCTGCTGTTTAGTCCGAGTAAATATGTACCAGGTCTCTTTCGTACTTTGAAGATTCACTCAAATTGAGTCTCACCACACGTACCCTAGAAGGAAACGGCAGATCGTAGATGGGACTCATTAAGGGCATAATAGATTGTTAAGGACGTGGATAAGTTCAGTTCTTTAGAAACTGATCTCAGCGCAAGACAGAAGGAACTTAATTTTTTAAGGAATTGTTCACAACAAGCCCTAAGAATTTTACAGATTCAAAGATGTCAACGGTGGTGTTACTTAATAAAAAGGCTGCAATGTATTTTTATTGATGAAGCTTTGATTTTAGAAACGTTGAGACAGAGAAGATTAGAATCGCATCATGATTTAAGGGTAATTACATCACTAGATATGGTACTATGTAGTGTCCTGAGATTAAGAACTGATTTCTAGATAGGTGATAGGCCATTTATAAACAGAAGAAACAAAAAATGGGGCCAAGGACTGACTTCTATTGGTAAGATGTGACTTGAACCATGCGAGAGGTGTTCTCCTGAAACCATAGTACTGCAATTTGTTGTTGACATCATTTAGAAGGGAGTATATAGCATCATTTGTACATTTGTTACTTAAAAACTCAAATTGATGGGTAGTAAGTATTTTATATTTAAACAGAAATCATAGAATCCTCTTTTTAATAATAATCCTATGCTTGATTTTTATATCCTCCTTCATGCAGAGATATAATTATAGCCGTCATAAGGCAATTGGGAAGAGTAGTCGAAGTTCTCTCACCGCTACAATAAATTGTTGACAATCGTCGGGTTCTAAGTTAAAGACTTCTATTATTTATTATTTCACTTTTATCCAACTGTCCAACCAGAAATATATTTGGAATATTATAATAGCTAACTTTTTCCTATTTTTTCAATCTTCTAACACAACGCTATATTTCAGATTTTAGTTAACAGACTGACCTAATTATTATTTTCATAGCCAACTACTATACTATACCGAACCGGTTTATTACTAGGATGCTGTTCAGTTGAAATTTTTAATATTGAATATCTATAATCGCATGAGATATTTTTCTATAACTAAATTGATTTGAAAATGTTAAGTACTAATACAATGCGGGTAATTTATTTTAGCTGAATCCAAAACCCGGCTAGACGGGAGGTAATCGTTTTACTTTACACCAAAGCGACATCTACTTGTTATATAACTGTGATGTATAAATGAATTTGGAAAGAAAAAATTGCCCATTTCTTAGTTGAACTCGCAATTTTCATTCAAACTTGTAATATGTTTATATTTTGATTTTGATCCAACTCATATGAAAAACCGTGTACATAATTTTCCTGACAATAATCACTATAAAAACTACATGCGATACACTTGTTAACAAATCCAACTCAATGTATTTTTAATTGAAATTATGAAAAACGTGTTTAAATCAATTTAATTACCAGTTTGTCGGCTTGTCTGTACTCACACATGGGTTTTATGACATACTTCAGTCTTGCTCACCGACATGCACGCTATTTCCTTGCTCGTAATTTTTTAATTACTTGTTAATGATTCGTCCCACACGCACAAACAGATAGTTCGGTAGAATAGAAATGATTTATATTTATTCGTAACTGATCAACCAACATATTATAATTTATAATACATGAATTATTTTGTCGTATACTTGATGCAAAAAATTCGGGAGTAAATATATGACGTGAAAAAAATGCTGTCTCATAAAATAATTATAGTTAAAGTCTCAATGTTGCGAAATCAGAACTGTATATTTTCTAAATTCAATCTCTATGAATTTTTAATGCATGATCACGTTTGCCATGTGGTGTGTTTAACGGAATAAATAATTCCACACTACTATCTGAAGGCCAGGAGCATCTCAAACCCAATGGTTAACAATTCGTAACTTTTATAGACATTTGCACAAATTGAGATGCACCACCCAGAAGTTAAGGGAATATCGGAGATTCGACTCAATAAGGGCATATAGACTATTAAGGAGGTGAATAAGTTCCGTTCTTTGGAAACTGACCTCAGGCAAAACAGGAGGAACTTGATTTTTCAAATAAGGCAGCAATATGTAACTCCCATTTCAAGGAATTGTCCACAACAAGCCCTAGAAATTTTTCGGATCCAACGACGACAATGGTTTTGTTACTTATTAAAAAAGGCTGCAATTTATTTTTAACGGGTAAAACTTTGATTTTAGAAACATTGAAACAGAGAAGGTTAGATATAGTCTTATGAACTGCAAATAGACATATTTTAACGCTGATGTTTAGATAGATGATGTAGTTTATAAACAAAAAACCAAAAACAAACAAAAACAAAAAAAACAAACAAAAAAAACAAAAAACCAAATAGGGCCCAGTATCTTGCGGCACTTTACATTCGATTGGCTTGCAAGACGACATCGTTGTATCAACCCTTACAAGCTGATCTCTGTTGGTAAGGTATGACTTAAACCGTGCGAGAGGTGTTCCCCTGAAACCGTAATACTGCAATTTGTTAATTAAAATAATATGATTGAAAACACATAAAGTTGTTGCAGTGGAGTGATGGCTGTTTAGGCTGAAGTACATATTATTAAGGAGGGAGAAAATAGCATCATTTGTTACTTAAAAACCCTAATTGATTGATAGTAAGTATTTTATATTTAAATAGAATTCATAAAAGCCTCTTTTTGACCAATCTTTCTATGATCTTTGATAACTTGGAAAAGAGTGCAATTGGGCAATAATTCTCCTCCTTTGTGCAGAGGTATAATTATAGCCGTCTTGAGGCAATTGGGAAAAGTGCCATTTTGAAATGAAACGTTAACTAAAGTCGTAAGGTGATTTACTGAGCAATCGGGTACACTCGAAAACATTTTTGATGTGAGTCCATCAGTTCCAGATGAGTATTTATTTTTGATGTCAATAATTGTACTACGAAGCTCTGCTAAAACTACGGACATAAAGAAGGAATTGTGTAAATTAGCATTGGCATCAGGAAGATATGAAAGCGAATCATGAAAGTTAATAAATATTTTCGTATTTACAAAGTAATTATTGAGGTTATCAGGTGATGCAGAGATTGTGCTCGATGAAGAAAGCTTATTTCTTAGATGATTCACAATGGACCATGTTTCTTTAGAAACATTATGAGAACAGGTGAGTCTCCAATTATAATGAATATCTTTGGCAGAGTTCATTATCTAATAATAAATTTTTCTGTATAGTTTCACGTAATTTTTGAAGAATACACTATCCGAGAATATCCGTGCGATAGGTGCGCTAACGATCGCTTGTTCCTTGCAGACATACGTAAACCTTTAGTGGACCAGGATTTATTTTGCTTATTTTTCATACGCCTGAGGGGAAAAGAATTGAATGCCAGACTAGTTAGTGCTTTTATGAATCTAGAAAATTCGAAGTCAACATCACCGGAGAGCATGTTCCAGTCAGTTGTTTGACAAGTTTTGAAAATTTTTGTCCAAAAAGGTATGGCATAATTTGCGAGAAGCACTACTTCATGATCCGAGAGACCTGAATTAAAGAGAGTACAGTCAGTGGATTTTGGATCATACGATGACACAGTATATAGTACTGGAACAGGTCTTAGTTATTCTGGTTGTGCCGTTTTATGCATGATCATTCCAAAAGAATCAAAAATTGACTCAAGACAGACACACTGGAATAACCAATATTGAGATCGCCACATAGAATTAGTTTGCATGTTAGAGGTAAGGACTCTAGTAAGGTCAGTAGTTTGTGAAAGTAAGTATGCACGTCAGCGTCAGGTGTTCTGTAAATATAAACAATATAGAGGTCATAAGTCTTGTTGTAGACGATAGAAAATTGGGATACTTTCTCAGATATTATATCATTGAACTGTGTTATTGCGGAAAAGTCGTTGTTTGTGCACATGATCAAAGTTCCTCCATGAGATAAATTAGTTCTATTGAATCTGGCTACTGTAGGTATAATTTTTGTCAAGAACAGGCTCATTATTATTTAACGAAGATACAGTTCATCTGTTTTTTGTAGAAGGCGGTTTATTTACAGTATTTCTTTTAAAAAATTTCTAGGAAAGTCAGTTTCACAAAAGCTGCAGCCAGCTTGAAAGAAGTTTTCCAAATCACTGATAATTATTCAACTCAGCATCTCTAGCCACACCTAAAGCAAAAAAGATCCTTCTCATATTGAGAAATGAGACTAAAACTCTGCTGTGCACTACACTTATAGCAAGCTCTAAAGCTAAAGATAACAATATTTCTTAAATTACTCACGATAATTTTACATTCATTGTTAATAAAAAATGGACAGTTTGTTATTACTATTCTATTATTTTGAAAACGCAATGCATACCGCTAGAACAATCGAAAATAATCGATTACAATTTTTCACTTCTACCTCGACGTAATCTAAAAATCAATGTTTTATTGTGACATTATAATTGCTAATCATGTGATACGTGATCGATATAGTTATCGTAGTATTCAATGTCGAAGAACCAAAGATAATCGCAATAACAAAACACATTCATATTCAGCAAGAGAGACTAAAAATCAAGACAATTAATTCACGAAAACATATAAAAAAGTGTGAGGATTAAGAAGTTAAAGAAATAATAAGGATAAAAAGTATTAGAAATATTCAAATCTTGGTTTTAAAAATTCAGTTTGAAAATAAATTATTTGTTCAAATTTCTCCCTTGTTATTACCATTAAATTTCGAAAGTGAATAAGTTTCGGAATCATACACTCATCAGGAGCATCAATATGAATAATTTATTTGAATAGAGATAATTAAAAGGAATAACTGATTGGGATTTAATGATATATAACCCTATGACCGTATTTATGGTTTTCTGTTCTCCCATCGTATTTCCCAACATAAGGTTCAGTTTCTGAATAAATTGGGATTTTACCATCATAAACTTTTTAATGTGACTTATAAAAATATATCTAGTAATAATCGGTGTAAAAGAGACAGAATAAATCATATATTTTTTGTCAATAAAAACCCTGCCTAATCTAATTCTTCTACATTCCATTGAAATGTGAAATCTCCTAATCTAAGTATACGACATAAAGCCATTCTACAACGAAGTGTATTGAAAATAAAATGTCTGCGACACCTTGGGCAACATCGAAAATCTTGAAATTCTTCAAACCGACGCCGACGCTTTCTTCTCAAATCGTATCGATATTTCAATATATACATGCTTTTTCCTTAGAAAATACTAGGAATATTTAGGCTGATAAATTAGATCCTCAAACGCGAATTCTAGGTTATTGAAATTTCAATATAAATTACTTTATATTGTCCATAATAGATATGTCAAAAATTTTTTTAAATCTTGCCCTTGCTTTTTGCATTTAGAATAAAGATAAAGATATTCGAATTAAAGTTGTATACCTATCAATAGACATATAAGGTCCGATATTTTATTTTCAATTTTGTAATTGGGACTGAAAATTTTTATAAAAGAAAATGAATAAACTTATCTCCTTATAAATAACAGCCCTATGTGAAAAAAGTTTCCTTAAAAATATAGTTTAATTAAAAATTCTGTCAATACGAAGAATAAGAACCCACACTACTGTTGTTGTTTATTATTGGAATTTTTCATATAACCTTAAAGGTTTCCTTAACGTTATAATCTGATCATTAGTGCAATCAATGTTATTGTAAGATATAAGGTATAAAGGATTTGGGTGTAGTTAATGGTTTTGATGATAGATGTGTAAATAAGTTTTGGATACCGACAGAGAAAAAAACACGTTTTTATAAAAACAAAAATCAGGAAAAGTTTGCGGTGTAATCTTCCAATACAAAAGGATCTGAAAACATCTCTAACAGGGTAGGTTTGGAATTGGTCTATATAACTCAAACAATACATTGAAACAGTTATTTGGTGATTCCACGAATAAAATATCAGGTCTAACAAAGAATGGTATTCACGAAATAATCGGTAAGGATTGTGACATTGTGACATAATTTGTTGGACCAACTAAGAGGTCCGTCAATATCTGGAGCATCTAGTTCATTTGAAATATGTACAGAAAAAAAAAACTTTGTTGAATAGTTTAAATAGGGACAAACGGCATATTCCTTATAGCTCTATACTTTGGTAGCTGAGGAATCAATGCGAAAGTTTCCGACGAAGAACTTTTTCCCGCTGGAATTGTTTTCCTAGTAAAGGTAGGAAGATTTAGTACAAATAGGTAGGTCAAGTTAATAATTTTTATTTTACGTTTAGTTTCTGAAGACAATAACTTGGTTATCGAAACGCGCATGTAAATGTATGTATTGGTATAACGTGAGTAGTGTGTTCAGTACTGCAATAAAAGCAAAATTTATGGCAACTATGGAACACTGTTGCGCCAATGATATTCAACACGTTTGTAGTTGTGGATAGTTTTCTACGTAGTGCAACAGATTAGTTATCATATTAAAATGAATCTATACTTTACGTTCGAAAGCCGCATGTGGCAATTAGACTTTTAGCAGCAGTAGGTTATTGAATCAGTTGTTATTTCTCTTGAGATAAATAACAGTAGTATCAAATCTGAATAAATAGTTCTAATTAGGTTCTTTCAATCATTGAGCAGAGCAGTGATAAACTGTTTCTTGTTTGTTTTTAATAGTCAAATTATTAATGTCAACAATTACGCTTCGCATCATTCCTACAACTTTTTAATTTCAAATTTCCGACTGCGATTTGTTCTCTATCAAATGAATGATACAGTTCTGCTAACATTCATCACATGATGAATGGAATATACGAATATGTGCGAGAATAAGGTGAGAACATAAAAGGAAATTTGTCGAACGGTCGAACAGACGTTCATGATAAAGGTAGTTACGGACACAGGTCTGTCGTAAATTCAAATTTGGTTTAACCAAGTGATTCGGGAGATACAAAGGTACACAAATATTGAACACTTCACAACATTTTACGTCATATTGTTATTGAGAATAAGAATTAACTCCTATTGAATTTGAGTCTTTGGAAACACTGTTTCCACTACCACTACACCAATACTCTAATTACACAATCGAGCTGAGTTGGACAAATACAAAAAAATAGGCTTACGACTTTTCACTGGAATAAAACACAAATATCTCTCACCAATTTGTTATAAAATTTTAAGCCAAAATTACTTAAAGTCATCTAGCTACCGATATGTACACTGTGAATTAGTGAATAATTGTTCCAAATTTATAACTAGAAGAAACGTCCTCTAATCTTTGATCACAAAATCAGAATATTTCGGATACAAATCCAAGATGGTATGAAAACTTGAAAGTTTCATGCTTTATAAAGTTAGGGTTGCTGTGGATCGTGAAGATGAATTAATTATTACCTTCACAGGAAATTTGAGACTGTTAATTAACAAGTTTTGTAACTGGCTTCTTATTATGCATTCGGTACGGAATGTTGAACTGATTATTGTCGGAGCTGCTAATAATGAAAGTCTTATGTATTTTGAACATTCATTGATTGTAATGTTACGTTGATAACCAATAAATAATATAAGTAACAATGACTACACTATCGAGATGTTGTTTAGTCTTGATTGTCAGAATTTGAAAAAACTGTGAAGGCTGTTGGATCGCTATTGACAAAAAATAGATACATTTCACGTAGCGTCCAGGATATTGATAATTCTATATATAATTTCTAAATATAACAATTCTCAATCGCAGGAATAACTCAACAAATTTGAATCAATTATACAAAATTCAAAATATTTGTCCACATAACTACCTAACTCAAACTCGTATCAAGAATCAGGTGGTCCATATTCATCCGCACTATTCAATATTTGCTACAATTTTGTTAAGCAGAATGTTTAGGTGCTTAAATTCAGAATTTTCATACAATAGCATATAACGATTTTTAATATTCTCAGGTATAGGGTAGTTCCATGGAGTAATTTTAAGTTATGAGGTCGACTAAAGAATAATTTCTTCCATATAAATATATAGTTAACAAAATAAAAATGTGCAATTAGAAGTCCTACCAACAGATTTTATGAAAGAAATGATGATACTAATGAATAAGATTTCTCGGATTTCGTACGGAAAATATGATATTGTAGAATCATTGACTTTCAATTACGTGCTTCAGATAAAGCTGAGCAATAGCATTTTCTCTATCATATTTCATTCTTGTTTCATGTTCCATGAGTTGCCGTGTCTCTGTGAGATTTTTTTCTAAATTTAATTTCTTATACATCTGCATTTTTTGCTGATACGATAAAAACATTGTTAATATTTACCATAAATTGATAATCACCACTAGCATTTCAAATATATTCTTCAATGAATTTGTAAATCTTAGTTTCCCAAAACAGAAAAATTCACCTTGTGATATACTAGCCTGTTATCACCACCACATTAACTTATACGTTAAAATCGGTAACAGTACACTTTTTTCAGTAAGAATATGGTTAATTTCAGTAGTTGTTAGATTTTTACTATGTCCATTACTCATTTGGACATTTTCAGAAAATGAAATTATTATTATACTTTTTACAAATTCAATCAATCTATGCTCTTTCCATTATATAGTTTGCTGTCCTAATAAACTGTATTTGTATCAATATAAACATTAATTCTTCTGTTATTATTATGATTATATGTAGTTTGGATGTATTACACACAGATTTGGTGTACAATTTCTAGAGCTTGACAAAAGTTAACCCTATTAGAAAAACTTTGGCTTTAACTCTACTATTTTTTATGGTACTCATAACTAAATATTACACTTGTTCCATCATGTCTTTTATTGTTGATTTGCTAATTAGGAATGTTATTTCTAATTCTAAAATTTGCAATAGTTCTTCCTTATTCTTACTTATAATTGTGCATTTATCTGTAATTCCTTCTAGTGCTTAAGGGGTTTGAATTCTGTACATGTTGATCCAAAATTCTCAAAATTCAAATTACATACATTTCTTCCATTACATTTTCTTCTAAACAGTTTTCTAGATAATGGATGAAAAATTGGTTAAATCAGCCCAGTGCTTCTTCGTGCGAATCCCCCTTCTCTGTATTACCAAGTACATGTAGATAAAAGTAGTTGCTTTCTCTATTCTATAAATAGTAACATTGAATTTTTTTATAGGTATTGACACAAGTTATTCGGCGATACAATTGTTTCACAAAAATGAACCAGATGGTTGGAACTCAGGTTTTATACAATATAGCATATTAATGCTTAACTAATTCTCATATAAATTTTATTCGTCTTCACATATGGCTAGCATCAACATAATCATAAAATTGTGGAAATAGACTATGGTTAATCATGAAATAGTTTAACAGTAAATACTTACGTGAGTGAAATAGTAGTAATAAACTTTCATTCCTCTTTCAGCTGCCAATTCCGCAAAGTCGTTCGTAGGACATATAAAGAAATAATCACCTACCACATCTCCGATCATTTTTTGGTTTAAATAACCGTCATGCACTTGCTCCCAATTGGTGTACTGAAAAAAAAATCTAGATAAACAAACATAATTATTTATTAGAAGCAGAGTCAAGATTTTTTCTTTGATATTCTCATAACGAATTGAAAACATCCTTGTAAATAGGAAATTAATTCATATTCATATGACATTTTCACTCGCTATCGCTACTACCATTTCGAGTAGCTCTTGGAGTTTTCATTCCATTTTAAAATCATATTCAGTGACATAAAATCCCACTAAATATTATTTCATTTTAAAAATATTTCACGTAGCAGTTCATCATGAAATTCTAAATGGAATATTATAATTTGGACTCTATCAGTTGAATATTCCTGTTTTAATTCAATTATTTTTTACTTTAAATATTAGATGAAACGGCCCATTCTGGTATAAGAAAACATTTAATATTTTATGAGTTATCGACAGCTAATTGAGCTCAAAAGAGAACGAATAGTAGTTTTGTCATCAGGTCAATACAAGATCAATATCGTCGTAGATTATTAAGAAATCTTCACTCATCGACATGGTGTTATAGATAATATTGTTGGTATTTATATATGGAATAGAAGATTTGAACTTTTTTCATACTGACTGAATATTAATATTTCTGAAATATCGGAGCAATATACTTCAGTGGTACTAAAAATGGTAAACGTGTAACCATGAATGAAAAACAATCTTTAGTCATTAATTGTGGTTTTCTCTAAACATGATGGTTCATTGATGGTAGGAAGAAATTGAACAAATAAATACATATCCGACATTCATCTAATTTCTTACCCCAGAACACTTTGAAGTATCAAAATAATATTCGGATATATCTTATCGACCAATATCTCCAGATTTGTACCTAATTAAATATGTTAATTTAAAACTTAATGGTTATGTTAATATACGATGGAAGTGTGAACTGGAATAAAATAATTTTACTATGTTTTCCGCTTTCTACAAAACTGAGAGCGGGGGGCACTTTTTATGGACTGAGAAGAGAACAATTATAGGTCAATGAACTACAACAAAAACGACCTTATCCCAAACGAGACCCCTCCTCTTTATAATATGCCACCCTGGTTATAGTATATACATTAAATTTGATCAAAAAGAAACCAGTTCAACGTTCAGCTATTTTTGATTTTTTGGATAGTAAACAATATAAGGTAGGTATTTCACAAATAAAGAAATAGGGTTAGACAGTATAGACAATTCAAACATCTACGAAGCATAAATTGGGAAGATGAACAACAAAAGGAAATATAAGAATTGGAGTACAATAAGCTACACAAATTCTTGCCAGAAAAAATTAACCTAAACACAAAAATAACAATATACAAAGTCATAATGGAACCTATTTCAAAGTACGGATGCGAGTGCTGGAAACTGACTGTGGAAAAGGACTAATTGAGAATATCGTGCAGGATATGGGTGATTCCGTTCTAACTGTGATTTTTTGTATTCAAAATTTCAAGATTTTAAAATTTAACTTTTCTAACTTTTTTATGCATATTATTCATCTATTTTACTGTAAAAATAAAACTCTAAGAGGAATTTACTACAACTTCAAAGTATCACGAGCAAGACACAAATGTCGGATTTTGAGTTCCACGGTACTGACTCATTTATCCACGGTACTGACATGGTAACTTAAGATATTAAACAACAAGTGCATCAATTTTCCTCAGTTTGATCATAAACATTAGAATTTATAAGGTAATTAGTTTAAATCATTTGTTACGACAAAAAAAATTAATAATTTATCGGTAAATTCTAGGAATGGACATGACACGGTACTGACATGGTAACTTAAGATATTAAACAACAAGTGCATCAATTTTCCTCAGTTTGATCATAAACATTAGAATTTATAAGGTAATTAGTTTAAATCATTTGTTACGACAAAAAAAATTAATAATTTATCGGTAAATTCTAGGAATGGACATGACACGGTACTGACATTCAAGTGATATAGTATAAGTTTTCTTTAAGTGGCAAGTTATATTGTATAAAAATAATGTTTAAATATCTTAAGAATTATTCAATTAACACAAAATTTTTATTAATTGATTATTAATTAATGACTAGTACAAAAAAACAATACAGGACATTGAATATCACAGTTAGAACGGAATCACCCATGTGCAAGATCTCATAATACACCACGAGACCCCATGAGCTTTGTAAAAAATCGTACATGAATGATATTTCAAAATGAATATGAAAATGAATTTCATTTGCATATGAATAAAGTTATCCAGACACACTTGATCATACTTTTTTGAACATATTTACGCATCACATACTCATGTATCATAACTGAAGCTTATGACTATAATTGTCTCACGCAATGGTATAGCAAAAAAAAATCATAAACATCGAATTAACTCATACTATTTGATATTGATCTAAATTGTGAAATATTTACCTGGAAAATGATTGCATCCCTTTCAAGTCGACTCATGTTTTTGAATATCCTGTCAATAATTTCATGATATTTTTCTCTTTGAAGAAAACTTGGACCATCTTTTTCGAAGAAATCGATGAAATCGTAGAGTAGAAAATATGTTCCTGAAACAATATGAAGGAATAAGAATTTTGTGCCATTTTAAATAAAAATGAAACCTAATAGTAAAATTGATACATATTTGAAAAATTTTACCGTGATCTGGTGAATATTGATACACTGTTTAACGAGCAAAAAATATAATCTTTTGTCACGAGCATTCCTTGCAAGTTATACACTATAATTTTTACGGCTTCAATAATGAAATAATATATGTAACAAATATAATGAACCTCAAATTTAATGTCATTCAAAATTTCCATTTAGGTACAATACAAATATCAATTACTCATTGAATACTGAAGAAACGTTATTTTGATTCTATATAGAAGGTTTGAAACAATTATTCACAATATTGACGGTTACATTATTACATTACAATCATAAGTAGAGATAGAGCTGTCCTTGCTTGAAATTTTACATTCTATAGGAGACGTGATATATGGTGTGATAATAAATACACCTGTAATATAATGGAGTCATTGTTTAATTAGGTGAGGAAATGAAATTTAAGACATTCAAAGTACCTCATTGATCTATCAAGAACATTTAAAATACAGTAGGAAGAAAAAATTACCAATTTTTCGTTCAAGACCAATAAAATGGTGTTTGTTGAAGTCAAGAAACATGAAATATAACAAAAATACAAACTGAAGCAAAAAATATTGGAGATCTGATTCACACCATAGTATTCTTTCATCTTATCCACACATTCTCTGCAACACGCATAAATGTGGTTGATACAAAACCAGAACTTGAGGCTTAGTATAAATGACAACTGAAGTCTGGATATACTCGTATGTGTGTAACCCTTTGCGGAAATAATTTTTACGTACAATGTGTGGGACTTGCGCCTCGCTCAGGGGGATACCCTATCCACTGAAACCACACTCTTTTTGCTTCTACCTTCATGAACCTTTGGGACCGCGTGGTAGAAGTAATCCAATTTCTGTCAGATGTCAACAGGGTTGGTACAAGCAGTGAGGATGGTGTTCGATTCTCTCTGACGAAGTTTTTCCCTTTGTGTATTCCATGTGACTCATTCCAAAAGCAAACATGTATGGGATGATTAATTACATTGTGATAATGGCTGGTAATTGCGGCTTATTGGTTCTATTAGTACCTACATTTATTAATCTGTAGCCTATTTTAAGTTGCTTCAAGTTCACAACTGGACAAGAAACAAACCTACGATTCATTGTAACATTCGTTCCTGAGCCGGACAACTGTTGACATATTCTGAGTGTAACTGCTGCGGAGAAATTATCCAGTTTGTAGGATCCAGGTAGCTGCTGTCCTGCAAACATTTCAATATGATTTGTATGAAATATTCTAGCATAAACGGTAGCAAATTCTTTCATATAATACTTTTTCGGTTTGTTGAGCAGTTTTGGCTTATGCAAACTTCGGTCACAATGAATAAGGGTTTTCGGAAACAATGAGCAATATTCATCCAAACCATAGCTCCAATTACGTTGTTCTGTCTTCAGGTAGTGGTTTACAATTGAAGGAAGTACCAATTATAGGTTGTTTGAAAAATAGAAGGTACAATATATAAGATATAGTGTACCCATGGTGGCGTAGCCAGCCTCTTCAAACAATTGGTTAGCAAATTGACGCGTAATAAGAAAACGAACTCGCACAGCTAATAGCCTGAAGCGCTTGGTGGTGCGCTTCGCTTACAACTTGTACGTGTACCGTGGTCTTCATTGTTGTACACATAACACGAAGGGAAGTTTCGGGATAAGATGATCCAATAAAAACAATATAACTAACAATATCTATACTATTCTGCTTTTGTAAACAAGTTTCTTCGAAAAAAATACAAATAAAACGTTGTACTGTTATATTAGCCTGCTGTTAAAATAATCATGTATTGCCAAAAAAAGGTTAACAAATTATTTCTTCTGGGTTCAACAGTCCTGATGTAACAATTAATGTAGGTAATGAAAGAAGAAAATGAAAACAATCTAAAAATATATGCAATGGTTCTCATCGTTTCTTTCGAATAATTTTAAATTAGCAATTTTGGTATTAAATTTTTGTCAATAAGTCTTATTATTCCGTGGATGGAACAAGAAAAGTTTCAGCCACAATGCATTTATATTATAGGTGCCTATTCCTCAACTCTAAATTTCTTGCTTGTTAGCTACTTCCATTACAGTTGCGCCACGCCATTGCTAGAATTAGGGATTGGAATTTGGATTTTATCATCAATGCGTTCGTTTCAATTGAGGAGCTCATTCGAATTGTTATTTAAAATAGGTTATTCAAAACGCACCCAACTGCATGTCACGGTAAATTGGTTGTTTCAACCGCCATTTTTGATATCAAGTAATTTCATATTTCATGAAATAAACTTACTTGAACAGTGAGATTGGATAATATATAATGAATGTGTGTTCGTATTTATTCAGATGTAGACTAATCTTCTATCTAAAACGTCTATGTTTGTTTTCGTATCCAGCCATCGATAGACGTTTCATTATAAAGTAATACGTATGTCAATGTCAATATATAGAAAACCGCGAGTATGGCGCCAACCGCAATAACCACTTAAGACATACAAATTTTAAGCTGAGATTGAATAAATCAACATCTAGTTACGATATATAGGTTAGTTCTAATCAACAGCAATTAGATGATTATATTTGAAGTACATGTTATATTGAAAAATAACATACATTCGAGTTTTCTGTTTATCATAAGAGACGTGGATATTTCACACGTTATTCATTTGGTTTCGAATACGAAAATTCTTGTATAATTTACATCTCATTTGCATTTTTCTAAGGGTGACATCTATCTTATTCAGATTTATATAAAATAAAAAGTATTATTTTTCCAATCAAAATCTAACTTTGTGAGAGAGAACTTAAAATATATTAAAATTAGCTTATTAGTTGTAATATGCCAATCGGTTTGATCTACGTAATTATTATAGTTCGCTAGTCAGTTATTCTGCATACTTGTTGTCAAATACCCACTTCATTTTGAGTGAGAAGTAACCCATGTACAATTTCATTAACCAAATCTCGAAATAATGGATTAGATTTCTCATTTAATATGCATAAAGGGGGATTATCCTTGCTCGTGGAATAATATTGTGAATAATAGTTTCTTCTCTGTTTTTTATTTCGATCAGAGAAACAAAAATAACATCTTTTTTAAAAACTACGTAAATTGAATTTCAGTGCCAACAGTCTAAATCTCCCGAATGTTATTTCAATGTGCAGACAATCTATTATGGCGAAATTTTCATCCCTAAAACGGAACTAAAGAAAAAAAATTTGTAGAAAATATCAAGAACTGGGGAAGTCTGTACCACATTGAAGTAGCACCTTATCACAAGCATGTAACGTTGAAAACGTCTTACCTTCAAATTACTTGTTATCAATTTTGCCGAATCTTTTTTAATCGATTGTTCACTCCTCAGGATCACTTATAGAACAATTTCTGTTTGCTTTTCCAGCTTTACTTTAGTTTACTGTATGTTATTCATTCAGCGGTTTCGTGGTTTTCCGGTGCGTTTTTTTTTCTGTATGATTTGTTCTTTTTCTATTTATTTCCAAGAATATCGAAGTCAATCTATGTACAAATGCGCAGACAGAGAATATAGACAACAAACGAAAAATAATGATAACAATATTATGCTTTGTTGTTTTGTTGGGGATGGAGTCAGCAAGGAATATAAATGTGCATATTTTTTCAATATTACTTGAATATAAATCCGCGCTTTATATATCAGGTTACATCTTGCAATTGTCTTGAAAGCTGAATAGCCAGCAGGTTAAAATATCCTAAATAAGAGTCACTAAGTATTTTTGATAATAATTTGTTCAAATCTTATTTAAATTTTATTTAATTTGAACTAAAGCTCAGTATTAATTTGTGACGCGTTTCGCTAATACAGCAACTTCGTCAAACGAGTGATGGTATAATGAAATACTTTTCATTTATACAGTGCGTAAATACGAGATTTTAAGATATTGAGAAAAGTATTTCGGAATGTTTACATAGAAATAAAATGCAAAAAGTTCCTAAATACGGAATTCTAACAATATTAACAAAAATATTTGTCAATTTTACCAGGAAATTAAATTTCTTGTACTTGAGATAAATAAAAGCAAATATTCTTTTTTACTAGTTTCCGACTCTGACCACAAAAAACTTTATTTTTTAATTTAATTCTAAGCTCCATGTTGAATAAAATGTATAAAAGTACAACAAAAGTTAATAATTTCACGCCGAAATTTTTGCTACGGCACTGGAATAGCTGCGAGTAGAACCGGCTTACTGGCACAAAATGAGCTCTCGACATATTATCCGACCCGCATGACTATCGCGCATCCAAAGTCTCAAGCTACACTGGTCGAGTTATACATTCCATTTTTAATATATTTTCTCATTTGTTTATGTTTTGTATGCTACCTTGTTCTTATATACTTACGTTCTTACTTTTGTTTTGGACATTCACTCCAATGTGACAACTTTCTTTGGTTTTTCTAAGGCTTTCCACTGTGTAAATCATGATAATCTGATTATTAAATTTGTAGTACTACGGTTTTATGGGAGCACCTCTCGCACGGTTTGAGTAATACCTCACCAACAAAAGTCAGATTGTAAGTGTTGATATATTGATGTCTTCTGGCGAACCAATTACACGTCTATTATTTATACTAGTTACCAGTTTCTCTTGAAGCAGCCCTGATGTCACAGTACTTAATAGGACCATACCTAGTTACCTATTCACACTTAACGCAAGGTGCGATTCAAATTTCACGTTTTTAAAACAAAAGTGTTTTGATATAAAGATATCTTGTACTAAATAACACCAATTTCCAGTGAACTGAACTTAGCAACCTCTATAATAGTTTATTATTCTCTTTTTTTGAGTCGGATCTCTGATATGCCCTTCTGAGGTAGTACGTGTTGGGCGACTCAATTTGAGTGAATCTTCAAACTGCAAAAGAATGCTGTTAGATACGTACACAGACTAAACAGTAGGAATCACTACCGGTACTTCTTTAGAAGAATAAAACTATTGACTTTTTCGTTCTTACTCATATTAGAATCCGTTTGCCTAATCCGTAAGCACGCTTCTACCATTTTAAGAACACTCGTAAGAAATTATGTCGATTTGTGGACTATTGAATGGCGTGAATATATAGATTTGAAGTTAGTTGAAGCTGTGTATCAAATGAGTTACATTAGTTCACACCAATAACATATATGTAGATAAAAGATTTCAAAATGAATCTCAAGTTATTATCTAATGATCTTTCTGTTGTAAATAATCGAGAAATTTTACTGGTTCAGTAAATTATCTGAAAAAACAATGCAATAAGGCTGTATTCTAACCTAATTACTTTATTTAATCTCATCCGTACAGAATCACAGTCAAGGCTAAAGCAATTTTCAAGCAATTCCAGTGATTTCAGTTCTTTTAGTAGCGATAAGAAAAGGCGTAACTGAAGCATTTTCTCCAGCATTCTAATTACATCTTGTAATTATTAAAGTGATTGAGGAAAATGGAAGAATTTAAAAATAAGCAGTCCAGAAAATTGGACGATTTTATATTTTACTATTTCCAAGCCGGAGATTGTTTTTACGATTCAAAAAAATAGATCGTAATTGAAGTGGTAAGTTTTATAGTGTTGTAAGCGTTTAATAAAAAAGGGCAAAAATTTTTCTCCATCGTTTTTTTTTTCTAATAATAATAAATATGGATTTCATACAGTTAATGCACATGAGATTTTCTATACAGGGTGTTCCGAGACTTGATGCAAAAAATTCAGGAGTGAGTAGATGACGTGATAATAATGCTGTGACATTGAAAAAATTCTCTCATACGACCCCTTGTTTCTGAGTTATAGGGATTTGAAGTCGCGAACCAGAACTTATATTTAATTATATTAAGAATGATTACGTATGTCCATGTATTGTGTTCACAATCCGTAATTTTCACAGGGACAACCTTTACAACCTAAACATAGCAAAAATTGGTTTTTCAATCGACTTTTTAACAGGAAGGTGCTCTTGGTTTAACTCGATAAAATTTATAGTTTAGGAGGTATGTAGATTTTTAGATCGTTGTACATGGAAAGGAAACAGATCTCAATAAAGAGAAGAAAACTATTATAAAATTTCAATAATTATTTATCAAAAATACTTACAGGAGGTATTAAAGCAAAATCAAACATTTCTCATTGAAGTGCACACTATCGAACAACGTGTTACTTACTATAATAAATGTTTGTATGCACCTTGCACTTCTCCATACTTCCGGAGTCCATGGGGAATATTTCTGTGAACTTGGAAGGTCATTCGAAGATTCTGTCTTATAATGTCACAATGAAAGTTTATTCTATCAATCATTTCTTTCATTATGTTTACCATTATGTTGTATATACAAAGCTTTTAATATATTCCCAAAAAACAGAATCGATTGTACTTAATTCAGGGAGACATGGTGGCCCTGAAAATGGACCTCCCCGAACAATCCACTTATGAGGAAATATGTTATTAAGATGGTTTATCACATCATTTAGGAAGTGAGAGGCTCCATGTCTTTTATTACCAACGGTATTAAGCATATTTTCGTAAATCTGCTTACCTTTTAACCCTTTTAAATACAGGTATTTGATGATGGCTCGATACTCCATTTTCAAAATTTCGGTGGACATCTTTTTTCTTTTATTTTATTGCGTAACTTTGGTTTACTTTTTTGATGTCAAATTGACACTTCTAATAAGTTATTGTTCGTTGCTATGGTAATGCAATATTGTGTTTATGCATAGAACTGGTCTAGGCTAACTAGATATCAATATATCCTTGTATATATAGTATTAATAAAAGGAAAATCCAACAAAATATAGCTGTCATCCAATATTTCTGTGATCGAAAAAGTATTTTACAATTTATATAATACATCATCCTTAGATATTGAATTGTATTTTCAGTACAGACATAGTTGCGTTGTGTATGATATTATCTCTCATTTCAATAAGTTGCAAATTTTAGAATCACAAAACCTTGTTACATTCATCTCATTATTATCGGATTTTTACAATGTTCTCTATTAATGTCGAAAATGAAGAATTGAAATTTGAGTACTCCTGCCGGATGTACTTCATTCATTGCGATAATTATAAGAGTGAAAATTGGTTTTTGATTGAGCCAAGTGTCCACTAATTCTGCCATTGTGCCTCTATTAAGTATAATTCATGGACTGGAATTCAAACTATGGAGATTTCCTTCGTTTGCTAGGTGAAGATACATACATATATCCATCTTCTTTATTTGGATATATTCTTCCGCGTTCCTTTTACCTTGGACGCGGAGCAACTTGCGTGATATCCATCGCCTTCAACTGCTTTGTTTTGATGATTTGATTATGCTTTGCTGATCAGTAATCCTGATGATCAGCCCTAATTGTTTTCTTCCCAGCTGAATGAAATGGTTCCTAATTACCTTGAATGAGCCTCTGAAGAGGGATTAGCTGTATCGCTACCTTTTCAAAAGGCTGTCACCAGCTCTTATGTCCATTAGACTTTTGATGACATCATACGAATTAAGAAATCTCCTAAGGTACTCCTGACAACACATTTCGCTAATCTGTCTGCATGTTTATTTCCCCGGATACTTTAATGTTTAGGGGCTCAAACAAGTTTCACATAGTTGTTCTTTGCCAACTTCTTCAGATGATCTTATCACCATAGAGGTGATAAATACCGCCCCAAGTGCCTAGAGATTCAAAAATTTCATTTGGAAACAAAGGATTTTATTAGAGAAGTTTATTTAAAATGAAAATCATAACTACTACCCAAAGTGCCTTAAGAGAATGACGATTGTAGCGGTAGGTATAAAGTTGTGTTTTTTTATTTTTGGTTGATGGAATGTCCAGCATAGGCATATAACTCAATTCAAAAGATTGTTATTAGAGGGTCGAGATGAGAGTTTTTTTCGTTGTAATTACGTTGCTACAAAAAGTTGATGATCAAAAAGAATTTGACTAAAATTCATAATTCTATTTTATGAATTCAGAATTTATCGAAACAGACTGAAATTAGAGATTCAAAGGTTTCATTTAGAAACGAGGGATTTTATTAGAAAAGTTTTTCCAAAATAACTTTACAGGCCTCTTATGAAATATAGAATCTCCTTCGAGCTTTGAGGTTTTATATCACAACTTAAGACTCGTATCACATCGGACAGAACTTTCTTGTGTGATATATATTCGAACCTTAACAATCATTTTAATGTCCGTCGTTACAAACTCAAAATATGAAATTCAATAATTAAACCTTATGTTTTCTGCTTGAAAATTACTAGTAAGTATAATTTGTATGATATGCATCAATTAATTCTTCTTTACTAATAGTTCAGAAGTTTGATTATCGATAAATAAGGTGTTGAGAATTCTAAACAAAAAAAAGGGAAGGATTTTTCATTTCCTAAACCGGTTTTATGCTAATTGCTGAATTTGGAATTAGTATATTTGAATAAATTAATATGATATATATTAGTTTTTATATTTATTCTGCTCAATATCATTAATTCAAGAGAATACTTACAAAAAGGTCAAATTCGATATACTTATTGAAGGTCGATGTAAACAGAATAATTTAATAAATTCACCAGGATTCACGTACTACGATAATGTACAATTTTATCCAAGTTCTTGGTTATTTGCTAATGGGAATTTTGAATGGAACTGCTTAAATGCTGGAAGTTAGCTGATCGAGTGTCATATAATGTAAAGAATCAGATGAGATGATAAGACTGCGAAGTAATTCATAAAAGGTTTTCCATTGGGATCTTGCTTATGCGGTAGATAATATCATTGATTTTTATCTTGATCAAGTTTAAAAGATCCAAGATTTTTGTAATTTTTGGAAGACCCTTTCTCCTTGTCGGGTTGTGAAACCATACCAATTCTTGATTGTCTTCCATTCTTCTCCTCAATTGGATCCCATAATCACTGTGGACTTCAAAGCGCACCGTATCGACTAATAAATTATTCCACCAATACTTCCGTTGTGAAATAATCCATTACGATTGGGATATATTTATCACCACTTTCTCTCGTTGAAAATGTAGAGCAATATCTAAAGTAATTTTTTCAAGAAGGCTTCCAATATTATACTGTTTCATGGGTACCTCGTTCTTGCGATGTAGTCCATTACTCGTAGCACAGATGGTACATTTCTTACACCAGCCCTTTACATCGTCGGTCTGTTCATCCAATAAGACCTCACTGAAGAGTTTTCTTCACTCCTAGATGACCTTCCGATGGACTGTACTGTAACTTCTCTAGTACCGCGGCTACTGTCGTCCTTGGAATGACTAGCTGTTTTCAAGGATAGTTTTTAACAAGGCCTCTTTCAGGTTGAAGGAAATCAACTGAGCACGATATGCTTTGAATGCCGTTGAAAATATTGACACTTCTTGCCAGGAAGGCAACCGATTTCCTTCCTTCCATTCCGAATAATTTTTGGGTGAGGATCATTCTCTTCATCTTGTTTGATCCTTGTGGGTGACCATTTGTGATTGACCATGGTAGTTCTTGAGACTACAGTTTCCTATATTCCTCCTTGTTACTATGGGAACAGTCGACTGTTCGGTGACCACAGTAATAACAGATAATGTTAAGATCCTGGAAAGGTTCAACCCCTTGTGGGCTACCCTGCTCTTGTTATCCCTGTGAACTGACTACTTGCCCTGGCAAGTACATAATTCCGAAATTTGCTCTCCTTTGGCTTTTTTTAAATCTATCTACCAAAATTTTCGGATGGACTAGAAGAAGCCGAAGCAGAATATTTTTCTCATTAGTCTGATTTTCTATCGTTGTCATTTCATTCTCGTTACCCAGTTTTAAGGATAAGATTTCATTTTTGACGTCAGCTGCAATGTCAGTTGTTAATGATATCGATCTTCATGGTAGAAATTTCGTTCTCAATAGTCGCAATCATTCATATTAGCCGAAATATCGTTTTCCATCATCGAAATTTTTCCGTCAATATTAGCCATAATATCGTCAATCGTTCAAAACCATCTGTTATCAGTGCCACTTTGAATCTTTCCACTAATTCACTCCTCTTACCGGTTGTTACCAACTCCCAATTCTCCAATACTGCTTCTAGTTCTATCAGTTCCAGGTCACTTAATCTCTTATCAATTTTCACGTCAGTATGTATTTAAATAACCGTACACCTAACAACAATTTAATGTTTTTCTATTTCTAGTCTAATTAAACCATTTTTCACGGTGAGGTGAATCAATACACACGATTCTTACTTACTCAATTTATTTATACGCTTACACGAAGTACACTAAACTATTCACTAAACTATATACTAGAGACTTATTAGTAAACACTCTAATTCTTAACATATTCATTTATTTAATCAAACCATTTACTTGTCTATGCCGATGTGTTCGATATGACATCAGTTTATTTTCTAACTAGTTGGTAACCAAGCCAGTATTTATAATATTAAAAACTTCTCGAATTATTCTATTCTTGTAATTAAACCACCAAACAAAAAGGCCTTCTTAGAAATTGGTTGTATGAAAATTTTATCATCAAATTACCACTGTACAAAAAAAAACATGTAAATTAACAATATTGAATGTATTCTTGAACCGCGGCATCCGCGACTCTTCCTTCAATCAGAGTAGGACCGGCTTCACGGACCATGTTGCAACCTCGCAACAATAGTCACTGCCATCATATATATATATATATATATATATATATATATATCGAAAAAGGTAAGAAATGGAAAAGTAAATTTATTTCGTTTATCATATTCTCATCGGAAAAGAGCTTATCAATCAATACAATAAATATCAGACGAAGATTTCCTTTTAAAATATGTACATATGAACAGAGACAAACATGTAGTTGCTGTATGAAGAGTGGAAAGAAGGTATACTTTTATAGAAAATATAAAACAAAGTATTTTTGTTATTTCCTAAAGCTGCCGCCCGTTTTGTTGACAAGATGCGGTATATAATATATATTTCAGGAAGAAAAATCCTATATATAATCACCCAATTTTCCACATTTTTTATGGTGCTGTTTACTCAATAAACGATCACATTTCAGTGTCGTTTGTCTAATTTATAAACTAAGAGTGACTAAATTATTATATTATAATTATAAATTATAAGTTTGAGTTACTGTAAATTCAACAGCCTGTTATTGATTATGGTGAACGGTTAATGTGATGTCGATCACTGAAGTATTATCTAACAACATTTGGTCTGACGTTGTCTTTCTAAAAAACAGGGTCTGGCATTTTACGAAGATATAAAATACCATATAGATTGTACTACCTTCTGAACTTCAGTATCATCCTAAACTATTATGATAATGCGTGAATATCTCTTCATTCTCTTGGTAGCTTCTCTGATTAATAGGTCAGTTTCAAGTAACTCAGTAATCCGATTTCTCAAAATCACCTGGTGGAACTATAAGTTAATAGAAATACGTAAACTATGAATGGAATTCAATCCGAACAGAAGATGACACATAAAAATAGTATGTTTGGACATTCCTTGAATTATCTGATAACGCAGATTGTAATGAGCATTGCGGTTTCTACAGATTTTGAAAGATGTATAACTTTCTGTATGTATATGTGTTCATAGCTTGTGGGTTAAAAGAAGACCAGCATATTAAGATATAAATTTATTTTGAGATTTCTAATAATTTCTCAATTAAGCAAGTGGAGCTTTTGAATAATCTCCATTGCATACCAACAATAATCATGTATTGTTTTCAGTTTTTTTTGGTTATCTCTTCTGTTCCATTAGTGATTGCAATGTTCTTGAGAAACAATAATTTATTAGATATTATTGGTTCCAAGATTACTAAAATCCAAATATAGACTATAGTTAGATATGAAATAAGATTAAATAAAGAGAGCGTGCCAATGAGATATTGACATCCAGATATTTTTTCCATATACTTTTATATAGTATTTCTATTTTAAAGGCGCCTACACAGAATTATTTGGTCATTGTTTTTGAATCGTCTGAGTAGTATTTGATGTTGAGACTTTCAATTGAAATATTAATGTTTACGGGATTTATGATTACTTTCAGTGCTCCAGTTTGGCACGTTCTCATAACTCCAGTTATAAACTCACAGCCATGCCTCATGATACTTTGATTTACTTTGGTACGCCGACTGACGCTTTATATCTTGTTATGGATCTTAAGTTCATCACATATTTCTAACGTTGTATTTTAGAGATATAACCTTACTTTTAACCATCGAAACGAAGTCTTTCACTAGCAGCAATCTTAACGTGTTCATTTTATAGAAGCTTATTCAAGATTTTCCGAGATATAATGAGAGGATGTAAAATGAGAGGAAGATCACAGGTTCAAGTTTGGATAAACATCAACGTAAGGCTACGTAAATAATACCGAATAGGTGACAATAACATTATTAAGCTTCGCTAAGTTGACGATGCCATATAAGGTGGTCACCAAAATAGTAGTAGTTAAAATTGTTTATGGATACATAAAGAGAAAAAGAACTTGTTCATTTATGATATTTATCATGTTGAATATAGAAGTTTTCCGGAAACAGATGCTTCAGGTATTTGATATTCACTTAAAAGAGACCTAAGATTAATATCATTTATTAGAAAAATATATCAAGAGGTCTAAAAGAAAAAGAAATTCAAGAAATGTGTGAGTTTCTTTATTCCATTTTTTAAATCTCGTTAACTACCTATGATTTTCTACTTGCAATTACGATATACGTCATAAATGTCAATATCGACAAAAAAGTCCATCGAGATTAAGTTCTTCGGAGATGTAATTTAATATTTGTCATTGCATCATATAGACATGAAATTAATTGTTTGAACGAAAACGTTTCAAGTATTTAGAAATATTAGGCTATAATGACTTTAAGGTGGATGTTAGAGAACAGACAACAAAGGTAACAAAAATAGATTGTTAAACGATACAGCATGGAGAAATAATAATATTAAAAATAAACCAAATCAGAAACTCCACTCTAATCAAGTAACTAGAGGCAACCGAAATGAAAGTATTCCGTTAAAAAAACTGAAAAACCCTACTGGACATAATAAAAAAATGCAATGTAGACAACTTCAATATGTGATTGATGGATAAAAAGGAATTAAACTAGTACATTAGTAACATGGACGATAAAAACCGACAAATTACCATAGGAAGGTAGGTGCTCAATACGCCACGCAAACGTTGCAGTGAAATGCAGCGATATAATATGCATACTAAACAAGAAAAAGGAACAGGGGAATTGTCTAGATTAAGGAAAAGGAAGAAATCTGACTATTATTGATCCAGTTTTTAAAAAATTGATAAAATTGGAAAGAAAAAAAAACTAGCGAAATGTCTAGATCTAGTCTAGAAGATAAAAATTATGGAAAAAATTTTTCAACGAGCAACCTTTCAAAGAACTGATAACATTCACCTAAATTATTTCTTCAATAATCATTTAAATTCATTACATAAAAATCGAGTTTTTCTTCAGACCTTTCTTGAGAATGTCATAATATAGATAAAGAATTCATTGCATTAAGGAATGCACACTATACAGAAACTTGACAACCCATTTTTTCCAATTAATGATAAAACAAAAAAGTGGTTGTCGTAGTGATATCATTTCTGAAAAGGTAAATATAAGGTAGGGAGCGTCGATCTTCAAGGCTGAACGTGAGTAGTTCAATATTATGATTACGGAAATAAACGAGCCAGCTACTCATTTATTAAATAACTCGAACCTATTAGCAATTTTCTTGAGGAAACTATCGACAATACTCTCCAATATTTCACTTAAAGTTATAAATTCATAGTAATCTTCACATTCATATAAATTAATGAGAAAAAGATACACTCATGGGTGTAATAATAATACATGCTATACTTTATAGATAGTTTTATAGCAAAACAAAGAACAATCTTAAAATTTTATACTGTGCCAGGAAAATAAATGAAATAATAACTATGTACACTCAGTATTTATTGAAATTAGTTGAGATTTTTCTGATTGACTGATAAATTTGTGGTTACATGTTTACCATGAGACTTGGTGATGAGTTTTCACTATAATTTCTATTAGTAAATTAATTGTTCATGTTTATCGTACTTACACGGAAAATTAAAATTGATTCCAGTAAATAATTAAATATCAAAATCAAATGACTGGAAAATATTATAAACCATTCGATTTATAATGGCCTTATTATCATCACAACATACCCTGGTAACTACATAAGTCGTATGAAAAAAGTATGCATTGTTTCTCAGGTGAGATAAAATCTTCCTCCCAAGCAAGGGTACATCCTATTAATTGTGATTTCACAGACACAAAAAAGGAAATCACTTGTTACGACTATGAGAGAGTTGCTCCAAGACTTGGATCCATATTTTTTGAAAGTTACGGTTATCCGAGTCTGATGTGTTGAAGCGTTGTAGATATAGCGATACTTCTAAAACATAGATGAACTTTGTGTTCGAACTTTAAACGATGCAAATAATTGTGGTAACCGACTTCGGTGTATCAACGATCTGGTGCTATTTTTCTTATATGTTAGAGCATAAGCTTCTTTTAAATCAAATTTGTTCTACTTACTCGTTCCTTCATAAGTTTCTGTGTTTCCGTTTTTTTTTCGTCGTTTTATTTTTTTTTTTCTTAGTTCAACAGCTACCGGTTTGGAGTTCAACAAAGGATTCAACCGGTGCACCATAACAAACCAACATATAGGTACCCCATTATTTGGGAATTCCATAGACAAGTCCCAGTCTTGTCTTAATTAATTATTGATTGTTCACCACATTACCAGTTATTCATATACTTCAACTAATGCCGAATACCACTTCCTGAGAAAGAGTCTCCACTTTGGGAAGGAAGGTTATACTTGCAAATGCTGATCTTCATCTTCAAAGACCCACAGCTTGTTTGGTAATTTAGTTGATACATCACAAAGATATTACCTGCTTTTGTCACCACTTTGGAATTTTCTGCCCTACTTATTCAAAGAATCAAAATTACTTGTACGACCCGTCCTGTATCTGCAATGTACAAAGTATACTAATTCAAATATTTCTATAAAATTCTTCTAATTCGTCATCAGGAAATCTTCAAGGTTTCTGCTGATTTGTTACGAGTTATTTGCCTACCTTAAATTATGTAACTTTTTCCTCTAGTTCAATGTTTTTTCCGGTTACTTCTCTCGGTCGTCCTAAGCTAGGATCATCTTCTAAACTAAATATTGCACGCTTGAAATTTCAAAACCACACCTCTTGAGGACGGTCAACTGCCAACTGCCAACTGCCAACTGCCACGTAAAAAGTGGTAGAAAATAATAGTACAATTGACAGTTGGAAAGGGCTCCATAGCAGCGTATTCAAAAAATCACTGATTAAATTGTGTTCATAGATAAAAGTTTATATATTGTAATGAATATATAAACAACTACTTTATAATCAAATGAACAATTGCCGCTTATATAAATCTCAGGCATGGCCGAGGAGTGATTATTAATTAACAGGCATAGCGACATTATTTATCCACCACTAATAAAAAAATTTTAATTGCATTTAGCGATTCCTATGCTACTTAATACATTTCCGTTAGTGAAAATAGACTTTTTACAAGAATAATCTTCGGTTTGAGAAAAATCAGGAAAATTATAAAATAGTTAAAATGACTTCTATACGTTGAACGAAGTTGATGGAATAGTAGGGTGAAGATCTAAGCTTGATTAAAGCTACAAACATAAATTCGGCTTCCATGAGTAAACAAAAAAAGTTTCCAAATCTCATAAAAATATCAGATATATTTAGATATCTTAATTAATTGAATTTTGATAGCATTAAACAGGATATTACTAGGAACTTTGAAGATTTCTTCAACTTATCAATTTTATCGATGATTAACCTCTACAATAGGTATCATAGATATGGAAAAAATGTGACTCAAGACACGTTTATCACTATTTAAATACGATGATCTGCATTGTGGAATACATAAATATTGAACGAAATTTATTATAAGAGAAAAAAAAACACGTTCATATTAGCTTTATATGCATGTATGTATGTACGGGATCTGAAAGTCGATTTTTGAGCATTTCAAAACATTGCATTCATTCGAAATTTTGAACATACTAGATTGGAATTTTTCTAACCATTGTTGATAGGCATACTGAACATACTGTTTACACTATCACTGCACCAACACTCAGAACAACACTGTCTGATGCACACTTCGATAACCAAATTATCGTCTTCAGGCTGATAACCACGTTAACGATTTCACGCAACAATAATTTTATTAACAAATGATTGGTACACTTACGCTTACTTTTCGATGTAATCACCGAAGAGATTGAGACATTTGTCATATTTGTAGACAAGCTTTTCAATACCCTCTTTAAAGAAAGTTGCCGCCAATTCAGCCTAACCCCTCCAGTTAACAGACCTTGAATAGTACTTCCGTAGACAAAGCAGTAATGGCGAATCTGCGGTTTTATTTAACCATTCTGTCAACTTGTTGAACCGAAACAGATTTTTGTCGTTAGCCTCCTTCACCATGCACATTATTACGGCCATCCTCAAACTTTCGACACCAATCACCCATGAAGTTTTCCCCATACATACGACTCATTCTGCGATGGATTTCTGAATCACTATGGTCTTCAGCCTGTAGAAAACGAATCGCACTTCGCAATTCACATTTGGCGGGAGCATCAATAATGGCGAATATGTTTACGTGGCTGTACCCCAAAAATGGCAGAGTATGTATTGCAGTCGCCTACAGCGCATGCCCGCTTTCTTCAGCACGCGTAGCGTCTGCACGGAGCAATCGGAAGTTGAAAAAAAAACGGCCCTCGTATTTGACAAATGTATGATTCAGGATTGAAAGAATTTCTACTCGATTCAATTATAGAAAAGTTCATATAAGCCAGGTGAAAAGCCATCATCCAACTTGAAATTAATAATATTAGATAATAGGGGTGTATCAGTTTAGGGAAGGGTTCCAGTGCTTTCAATGAATTATCTTGAAACGTAATAACAAACAAAAATGTAAACTCAAAAAAAATTTTAAAAACCCTGGATTATTACTACCTCCTCTAACCTCCTCTAAGTAACATAGCAAATAATGAATTGAAAACAATCGAAAAATGCATAAAGCCGAATAAAGACATTGCTACCTCAAGTTATACTTCAAAAATAAATCGAATTCCAGAATTCCATAAGTTTGAATGTAGGAAATTTTATTGTAGATAAATTTATTTTAAAATAAAAAAAATCCTTTATATAACTATTAACTGCTCTGTTTGTCTGTCGTGTGAACCATATGCCAAACATAAAGTATTCGAAATGTTCGAATGCATAATTTGGAAAATATACTTGAATATAAATTCGGATTTCGCAACTTTACAGGCCTATAAGTCAGAAACATCATTATTTGCACGTCATTCACTTGTGTATTCACTGCCGAATTTTTGCAGTTCTTATATATGTATGTTTGTATATAATAACGTATGTTTAAAATAGAAATTATATATAATAATATAAACAATATATATATATATATATATATATATATATATATATATATATATATATATATATATATATATATATATATATATATCTGCCTACTCCACGCAACGAATCACCACTTTTTCCTGATTGATGCCCTTACTTGTTGGAACTTTACAGAGGAAATATATATATATTAATGTCCACTACGGATGGTGATTTCTGAAAAATCCGATTTCTGGTAGTACTTTGTGCTAATTACCAAGGGACATGCTCAGACATGCGCATTATCAAATTTGATAATCCAAGAAAAGTGCGGTACGTTCAACAGAGAGCTTAAGAACCACATATTAAGGGGTAGTAGCAGACGCACATTTTACCCACTTGGATGAGCTACGAACTTGAATAGAAAATCAATCAAAAAGTCAGAAAATTAATCTGCAAATAACAGTAGCTTGATTGATAAAATATACCATTTTAATATAAAAAGCGCAGAGTGCTTTTTAAGTGAATTTTATGACGACTCCATTTATATCAGTATCTATCAACCTAAAATATCTGCGTCAATAAATAAATAAAGCAGTCATGCTTTTTTAGAGTGATCAAAATGATATTTTTGATCACTCTAAACTTATTTCAAGTATTACAAATTCTTTCGTACCATTTATAGTTGCTTTTCTTTAGTCAAACTATTATTCATTGTACTACTACTAAATTGACTAAATTCTAATTCTTTTTTTCAAGAATTCATAGAAAATATACTCTGTGACACTATGTATACATATAAGTTTCTAAGAAATAACTACAGAATATTAATCAGTAGAAATGTTCTTGAATAAAATACTTTTGAAACTCAATCATAGCAAAAGTTTTTGTTTTTGTTGAACGACTTCAAGAGCTGCAATAAACAAGAACGATAAAAACTTTGGAGGTATGTAATATGTTCGACGCACTCTTCTTAATATTTTTTCTTTTGAAAGTCATAATAAAATGTCTCGAAGGTGAATCCAAGTTCGTATATTACATTATTACATGTGGTAATAACAAAATTGGAACAAATATGAAATAATATTAATACGTATCTTCATAAATATAACCAATATGAAGCATATTATTTTTATTTTCAATTTTAATCATTTTATATTTTTTTGTTTCAGCTTTTCATTTCCTCTGTAAAGTTCCAACAAGTAAGGGCATCAATCAGGAAAAAGTGGTGATTCGTTGTGTGGAGTAGGCAGATATATATATATATATATATATATATATATATATATATATATATATATATATATATATATATTAGATATATATATATATATATATATATATATATATATATATATATATATATATATATATATATATATATATATATCTAACCTAACCGCTCTATACAGATATGAGCGGTTTCTTATTGGGAACGTGGCAACGAAAGACCAGAGTGGACTAACTAATATATTTTCCGAGCTTTCAAATACTTATGTATTCATCGTCTGGGAAATAATTGATTAAGATTTTTGATATGTATTGATATGTATTATTACGATTATTATGATTGGAAATAATATCCCTATTTACTAATGTTCACTTGAATATTTCATGAAAATAATCTTAAAATTCTCCAATAACTTTTTTATGAAAACTTGTATCATCCATATCTTTTAAAACAAATTTTGTTTAACACATCTGACACTGACTTAACATTGAATCGTCACTTTCAAACGTCATTTCTAATATTTCTACTTCACCCATTCATATAACTCTCGGTCACTATTTCACCATTCGCACGTGATTAAGGAGACGGGGAATCAACAATATTGGACATTATTTGTATCAAACAGATATTAAATATAAGATGAGGTACATCTATGATTGGCTTGACACAGAAAAAAATTCCAATCTCTAACAAAGTTGATAATGTACAAAAACATATTAAAAACAAGGAAATCAACATTTACCATTTACATAAACTGCAAAAACTAATACTGTCCCGTGGTCACAAATTCCTCGATATATTGACATGAATTATTTTGCCGTATGAAATGTGTAATTCAATCAAATCTTTTTTTATATATGCTTAAGATGGTACTTTGTATCATCAAATAAATTCGTTATAGCAATAAACACTTGCCTTAACGTGGCTTATTTTTTTTTAAGCAAACCATGTGTCTTACTCTGCTTTGAATGCAAAACTATGTCTTTGTGGTTACATTATACCAAAATTTTACATTAAATGAGTTATAGTAAGCTACTTTCACAATTATTAAAAAAATGAAACTAAAAATTGGGTGAAGAGATATTTCTCCTGTTTAAATTACTATAATCGACACGGTTTTCCACCTCAGCCAACGACTCAAATTTACAAATGGATGTGTGGTAGTGTAGGAGAAAATTAAATGAAGATATTGAAAAATGGTGACACAAGCACGAAAAATAAAAATATATTTTTTGGTACAAAATAGCGAATCAAAATATAGACATTTTTTGAAAAATATCTCATAGCTTGAATTTAACATGGAGTTTGTCAAAAAAATTGTATAAATAATTTTTTCAAATTTACATTACAAACGCGAGAACAAATATCATTGTAGTTCCACGCAAAGCATCATATTTCAATTTATTGAATAAAGTTATTAGATAGCGTTTTTTTACATACGTTTATCCTAATCAGGTCTTTTGGGCATACATTTTGGATAAAATTAATTTAGGTTAGATAAAATCACGTCTAGTACCTGTAATTTGCATCTAATAAAGTAGTTTTGGTTCGGTACACCTCGTAGATTCGTTGAAAGTGACAATAGCTATCTTATGTGTAAATTTAAAGTTAGATATACTCCTCATTTACTATATGACCAATTGTAATGTATCTTCGGGCTAACCAATGATAAAACATTAAAACTTCTTTGTAAAAAATTATTAATTGAGCAAGAAAATTCTTAAATAAACTTGGTTTCAATAATCCGGCTATCGTACTCCACGAATGCCGAACTGTTTAGAACCTCATACCTGTTTACGAACCGATTTGAACACCAAAATCCTATTGAACACGAAAGCTATGAATAATTATATTTATGGTCGTTAGAGTCACTTCAATATAAAATAAATGTAAGTAATTTGATACGTTAATGGAACTGTCTAAGGGACCCTTGGAATAGCTTAACTGTAAACGTTGGTTCCCATTACGAGCGGTCAGTGTACAGTAAATCTTAACAAACACAATAATAAATTGGAGTAAGGTTAATTTATGATTCTTCACAGTCACATTCATATAAGTAATCCGACACGTTACGTCAATTAAGGGTAAAATAAGTGTATCATTTAACTAGATGATGGACAGATCCTATTGGTTCCCAACACAATGTTGCCTAATTTTAAATAGAAAATTATTATGCCAGAACAACAGTTTCATATTCAGTTGAAAGTTTTGTTTTTCTGAAACTTTATTTAACATAAATACATCAACAATAAATGAAACATATAAAAAACAATCAATTTTAATACGGTTGTCATAGGCGTCACAATCGATAGATTTAATTATATCTTAATGGAATCTTAATATAAAATGTGAATTGATGAATCAACATCATATACTGGTGATGGATGTGGCATAAGCTATTCAGTCACTAATGTAAATTATAACTTCACTGCTTAATATTTACTGCCGAATCATTAGCTATCGATCACGTTCAGAATGAAAAAAATATCCATTTATAAAATGATAATGTTTGTATGTGTGTACAGCTTACTGTGTTATATACACTGTGGTCCAGAAGATCTATTCTTTTCTTACAGCTACTGGGGATGCTGTTCACAGTGTTGTGAGAATATATGAGTAGATGTTTCGACCTCTTGCATCTTCTACTAATACAGGTGTCTATTGAGGCAGAATTGCCTCGACAAAACTCCTATTGATATTCGTAAATTATTCGTGTTTAGATTGATACATTCAATAGAATTATTTTATTAGAAATAAAGCAATCAAGTACCAAAGAATCCGTCTTTCCAATATTAGAAAGATGTTCAACGTTCCTTTCAATACATTTTCTATTATTGGAAAGAGCCATTGACTTTGTTGCTAAAAAGACTTCGCGATCAGAAGCTTGTGTTATAGAAAGGACTAGCAGCAAGCGCGTTGTCCTGATGGAGGTAAACGCTGTTGGGGTGTTTTTTAGGACCCCATATTCGTACATTGTTTCGCAAAATTCTTTAACAGTATCACCTTTTCGAAGCTTATTTTTTTTATACCAATCCAGTAAAACTATTTTTGAAAATAGGTCTTTCCTATGATAACAATATTTCAATAAGCAGTTGGTATAATTTATTTTGTGACGAATTAATTATTTTTAATTTATTTTCAAAAAGGTGAAGCTGTTAGTTTATTTTGATATTTATTTTATTTTCAGCAATACAACGTTCCCTCGATAGCAATGAACATCAATACTAATCTGCTTCTCACCTTCTTCTGCTTCATAACTCTGTGAACTATTTGTTTTTGAATGCAGCAAGCTTCAATGCTATTTGTCAGTTTCCTGGAATCGTAAGTCGGCGTTTAGATACTTTGCTCTTGAGTTGGCTGTATAAATAGTAGTTGCCCGAAGTTCAATTCGATGCATTCACGGTCCACGTAATGTTATTATAACGGGAGATCAATAGCCAGGGAAATATTTCCCTTGTAACATGTTCATAAGCAGTCATGATAGCATTTAAATAACAGTGTATTTGCATGACACGCCTTGTAATTCCTTTTAACACTTTGCATATTTTGTTTGTGTTTGAAGAGTCCTTTTTTCAGAGTTTTAAAACTGATGAATACTACAAATACTACATGTACACTTTCCTATTTTAACGATCCGTGATTGAGATCCTCGACCAAATGGAAATGTCAAGAAGCAATATTTTCTTGATGCTTTTTAAAATTATGTTTTAAATGTGGTGAAAGTGTCTATTTATCATTTAGTGGTATTTTTCAGCTTGATTATTATTTTATTTGAAATGTATGTTCCAGAGTTTTCGGAGAATTTCCCAATTTCTCCCTATAATGATACAAACACAATAGAATACTAATATTATTTTGCACCTTGATACATTCAAATACAAATAGTAAATGTACAAATATACCTGGATGTCTATGTTTCCTAGGTGATTTTATCATCCTTTCAGTTATTTTTTCAAATTTCTTGTGTCTACAAGATGCAACCTTAATGGCAATAGGAGCAACTGATTGCTTGTCACCCCCTGCATCACTTCAATTAGATTTTATGTTGTCTGGGAAACGTGAGTTGGGCATCAAGGTGACAATAAGGAAGTAAGAACCAGTAAGACGTTCGAGATGTGATGTAGGGGGAACATCCTCGCGTTGTCTCGTATATCCTTTTAGGGGATCAAGTGAAAATCGTAACATTAAAATTATAGTTTGTTCAAATGTTATAATATATAGGATGTTTCAAAGAAAGGTTACCTTTCCTCTCAAATAGTAAAGAAAATGGAAAATAATTGGGGTTTTCTCATTAAAATTCAATTAATATATAATAAAATTAATTAATTTCAATAAAAAAGGCAATGAAGAGAAAATTTATTTATAAGGAGATGTCTTGGATGCTGATACATTCCATGAATTTGTTTTTATTGTTTTATAGGGGGCTAGTGATACAGCTCGTACTAATTAGTATTCAACGTAACTCTTTTGAAGATCAAATTTTCAAGTGAATTTGATTATCACATCAAACACCAAAAAGGTACTCCTGGTAGAACGAATACATGTTAAAAGATTAGAGATTAGGGATAAAAGATTAGTATTGAGGGCTATTACTATAAAATATTGATCTGTACTTACTTCAACACTCAATAAGTCATGTGACTGTCACAGAGATGATGCTGTCATTGTCCAATGCATATGACGTTTATGAATGTTCAGCTTTCTAAAGACTGAAAAACGATGTGTAAAATTTCATGATTTCGATTAGTCATAAAAAAGTGGCAGTCATTCAAGTCAAGCTAGTTTCGTTATTTTCAAAACAAGGGATATAAATCAATTTATCATTTATCGTGTGTCAATTTATCATTGCTTCTTGATGCAAAAAATACTGTAAAAGTTCAGCAATGGCTTCAAAAGTGTTACTCGGACTCTGTTTCATCGGAAAGAACCTTTCCTTATTTTTTTGCTGAATTCAAACGTAGTCGTACAGCCACCGATGATGCTGAGCTTTCTGTTGTCCAATTGAGGTGGTTACTCCAGGAAACATCAAAAAAGTCCACAAATTGAAATTACGGGAGATAGCTGCGGCTGTAAAGATATCAGAAGGCAATGTGTTTACAATTATGCATGAATATGTGACCATGGAAAAACTTCTAATAAAGTGGGTGCCGCGTTTACTTACGGTAATAAACCAGATTTTTTGCTTCATTTTGTGATAATGGATAAAACGAGGATTCATCACTTCACTGCAAAATCAAAACTCTGAGTAGACTGCAGCCACCGAAGCGTCCAAGGGAACAACACTTCGAATTGCTTCCTCTTCCCAGTAACTACTGGCTTTTCGCTGGTTCCAAAAGAATTTTTGCAAAGGAAAAAATTCGGCTCAAATGAAGAAGCACTTGCTGAAGCTAATGCCTATTTTTAGGCAAAAGATATATCTTTCTACAAGCACGGAAGTTAGAGAATCGTTGGAATGGATATATTGCTCTTGAAAGAGATAACATTGATGAATAAAATCGATTTTTAGCAAAAAAGTATTTTTCTTAGTTAGTCACACGACTTATTGAATGATGTGTTATATCTTGATTTGTTTGCTGTAGAATAATTTCCAGGTAAAAATACATTTAGAGCCATTGAATGACGCGAATATGCTTCCCAATAAAATTAATTTTAGAAGGCTAAGAGCAATGAGGACCATTAATAAAAAAATATTATTTCACATTGAGTCTATCAAAATCCAAATACTTGGAGGATCTTTGAAGAGCAGCACTTACATCCTCTCCATACAAAGGTAAGCTTAACATTAAACACAACTGATTTGAAGTTAATGTTTAGGCAGCAGCTGCAGGTAACAAATTAATACTTCATCACATTCTACCTGGTAGTCTAAATTGGGATAGAGATCTGCATTCTACAAACAATCACTTATCAAGATATTAGAATATTTAACGTTATAACGCTAAACAAGCAAATCACTCTATTTTTATTCACAATGGAGCTCCACCGCACTCCATTAGGTAACGTGATTAGTTGAGTGACAATTTTTAGGCTCGATTGATTGGTAGAAGTGCAGAAGCACCGATTCATTGTCCTCCTAGGTCATGCCATTTTAATTCTTTGAACTACACAGTGTTTCTTTGAAGGTAAAAGTCTATGTGGTACAGAGGTAAATTGACGTCAAGAATATGAAGAGTAAATTCAACGTAATTTCATTGACCTCATAGCTGATCCCCAAATTTTTAGAAAATTAATGGTTACTTCGGAAAAAAGGATGACTTTTGTGAAAACGGAAGACATTTTCAAGAATAAATCTCATTGCACATTTTATGTGATTTTTTTAGACTTAATACTAATTTTTAATTAGTTCTTTACTATTTAATTAATAATTTTATTATTATGTTATACCAGCTACCGTAACTTCATAATTTTCAAATCAAAATATTCAGTAAACACAACCCAGTATCGTGTTTTATCCAAATCACCTTTTTACTGTAAAATTGAACGCTGATGATATTTTAGTTAATAAGTGTAACCTTAAAATAGTTAGTATCTGGTACGAACCATGCAACAAGCGCTCTCTGTAAAAGTCAAAAAAGAATACAACAGCTTCCAAAACATATTGGTATGTAATTTAAGTATAATAATGCAATGTTGCAAAATGTGTATACTTTTTTCCTTCAACTTCCTTTATCTTGAATAACGAATGGCAATATTTTTTTTATACTTACAATTAGCAAACTCCAATTTTATTTATAGTTCTTTCAATCCTAAAAACTTTTATATAACACCCAGTATAATTAACAATATTGTCGAGAAAATGATTAAATACAGAGATTTGGGAGAAAAATAATTAATACTGATTTCACAGACACTTCAACTGATGGATTCGAATAAGCTCACAATCAGTTATATTTATTAATGTAAATATAAGAGGCATTCAATTAAGTTCTTTAATGACATTTAACGCTTCAATATTTGAGGTGAATCATTTATATTTATTCAAGTTATTCCTTTTTTTCTTTGGTTCGTCAAATATAAATATACATTGGTTTTGCCAATTAATTGATTTTTATTAATTGGCATTAATTAATTTAATTATTAATTATCTTCAAAATCATATTACATGGCGTCAAAATTGATTTAAGGATTTTCACTTAAAACGGAAAGCGGCTAGAATTAGAGGAAGGACGCTCATGTCGGTATAATGTAAATGATAACCTGGATTAAAATGGAATTAAAAGGCTTTTCTAGTAATTAGTACGATCAATAGATGATATCCCTTGTAGCTAGAAGAGGAAGAATCCCTTCGATTTCCCGGCTCCAACATTACGATAGTGTACCAGCTTTGCTTGTACGTAGAAAAACCAATCCTGTTATGAATTCTCCATGCAAAATGAATTGTTGTATTCATTTATTGCTTCCAAATTCTTCTTCTATCAAGAGCATCACCTTCTTAATCTGTTTTTATAATATTCACTGAAATTATATGTTATTCTGGAATGTTATATAGGAAAAACTCAATATCTTAAATACCAAAATTATCTATTCTTTCAGCTCATTAACCATTAATAATCAAAGTATTACCATGAAAACACTTTGAAAAGATAAAGATCAAAGGATTTCGTTGGCAATTTAATAGATCCTACTATACTATCTCTGAAGGGGGTTACAGTATAGCAATACTCACAAGCGACACGCCATCTTGTTGAAAACAGTGTTTCTCTACATACGTGGAAGAATAGGATATTGATATTGATAATTGATAATAATGTTAAGATTATCAAGAAGCCAAAGGATTACCATCACCATGTTTAAAACTTTGTTTGCTGTTTTTTATTCATAAAACAATCAAGTATCAAAGTTGCCTAGCTATCAATACATAAATTTTCTTCAATTTTGCATTTCTAGTAATTGGTAAGAAATCAAAAAGTGATATTTGCAATGGATATGCTACCATAATAAAATCAACGATGACGTCATATCTCTAAATAGGAACAACCTTTGTACATCATTATTTTAGTAACAAATTACGATTGAAGATAGCAATAGAACGTTCCGTGCATTTTCAACTATTTAATGAACTCCAATCTTGATATTCTATTGTAACTTGGATCTAAGTATATCATACAAATATTTGTGGTTTGCTTTACCTACGTTTTTCGTAGAATAGTTCTTTGAATTGGTTTTTGTTATTGTTCATCCTCTTCTAACAGAAAATGAAGATATTATTTTTTACTAACAAAATATTTTTATTAACAATTCACATAATGTTGGGCTATTTCCAAAATACGACACATCATTATAAATACTATATTATATATTGTTCTAACACATCCCTTTTTCAATTACAGTATTTCCATACAAAAATGTTCAATTATCTACTACTAGTAAAAGTTAATAAAATAGTAGACAGGAAGGACTTTATTATATTCTATTTTCACATTCTGAAAATTCAGCTAATAGAATAATTCTAGACATAAAAATCCCCAAGAGATTGCTTACATATTCTCTTTCACTGTGGCATCTAATAAATGTTATTTTGAATTTCACAAACAAACAATGTCATTGCAGGTACGGCGCTTTCCCTTTGAAGTGCTAATATTAATTTTCGAGTTCATCAGGAAATAACTTGACGTGTCATCCACCTGTATTGATCGTCGATACACGTACTTATGTCTGTTAGAAAGAGAAGACAAGAACAAAAAATAATGTAGTGAAAAGAAGAGTGATAATAGAAATTTTCATTCATAATAATCACATTATATGAGTGCTTCATGGGAAACAATAACTTACTAAGAGATCAACTCCCTTCTTATGATGAGTTCATTTACTAATATATGGTTACGTCTATGATTCGAGAAACTTGTCTGTCACGAAATTTGTGTGAAATGTATTGGGAGAATCTTAAAAACTACACACGGTTAAAACTTAATTTCATGAGGATATTATGTTCTCTCTATATATATTAGGCGCTTTTGAATTGAAAACTACTTTTATCCTTTATAATTTGACAACGAAAATGCTCAGTAATGTACCAGTGAAAGGAATTAATTTGCGAAAGTAGCCAAAAATGTTTTTTTTAATTAGTTTTGTAGAGTCAATTCTAGAGAAGTATCTTCTCAAATTCCAGTAGTAATCTGCTATCATGTGCAAGTCAAGTCTAGCCCTGATATTGTTCTCGCATAATGTTCATCATTGACGAAGATTTTTAGGAATCCTACAGGCAATTGTTTCACTCATAGCTTTTACAAAATTTTCATAGTTTTACTTGGTGTCCACTGAACATTCTAGCTCTTGATTTTTTGTGCTTAGGACATGGAATTTTTGTGTCATATATTCATAGCAGTTGTATCTAAAACACTAAAAAACTGCCTCATTATTCTAAGTTTCATATGTGATATAGGCAGAACCTAGAGCAGCATGCTTTAAACAGACAAATCATTCCCTACTGGAACACTCTTTTATAGTCTGATCATGGTTTGTAATCCTGCTAACCCACAATTGCAACAAGGATTTTTTGTAAATTCACTGTGCTCTCCCAGAATAAAATTGCAATGTTCACACATATTTTTTCATAATAATAGAAAAATTTTCATACAGTTCTTCAAATTTTGTGAAACACAGGATGTTTCTCCAAAAAAAGAGATCCCGTCTCTAGGATAGATAGAAAACTGAAAAATATTTGGGGTTTGCTCAGTCGAAAATTTTTGTACCGTGATCCGTATTCAAGATAAAGGGCGTTGAAGAGGAAAAAACTTTTTCAATATTAGATTTTCTCGTATTAATCAAAATTTAAATTTCACATCAAATAGGTACTCTTGATAAAACTCGATACTATATACCGTTCTCATAATATTTTGATTTGAGAATTATGAAGTAATAAGCAATGCTGGTATAAAGCTATCGTTTCACAAAATTTCAGTCTAATCATTAAAGGATGTTGTTTTTCAAAGTTACGCTGTTACGTGTTATGCGGAAAAGTTTCCTCGAAGAAACTTACCAAGTAAAAATACATTTAGAACCTAAAAAAATAAATTCTGGTAGGCCAAGAACAACAAGAACTATAAATAAAGAAGATATAATTTTAAATTTAGTTGAACAAAATACAACAGTTATCATAAGCAATATGCCAAGACAAACAAATACGTCTTCTTTAAGTACTTGTAGAAAACTTAAAGAGCAACAGCTACATCCTTATCATTACAGTCCAAGAGCTCTTGCTATGCGGTCTACTGGATGCAGTGCAGTTTTGTCAAACATTACAAGAAACGGCAGCCCTTTATCAATTACCACATTACCAATACTCATTCAAAGTTAATGTTTGGGTAGCAACTTTGGGTAACCAATTAATAGGTTATCACATTCTACCTGGAAAATCAAATAGTGATAATATGTACCTGGATTTTTGGTGTAAAATTAAATGATGTTTCAGTTCACTTATAATTTTGCTCAATAAATCTAATATTGAAAAAGTTTTGTTCAAGACTACTTGGTACGAACAGTGTAACTAGCGCCCTCTAAGAGAGTTAGACAAAAACAAATTCATTGGATGTATCAGGTTTCAAAACATATTCCTATTAAATTTCAATACAATATTGCCAGTAGTTGCGGAAAAATCGTAAAAAATGTGTATATTTTTTTCTTTCAACGCTCTTTATATTGAAACGGATGGCATTACGAAAATTTTTGACTGAGCATTTTTTAATTTTCTATCTATCCTAGACACGGGATCGCCTTTTCTGAAACACCCTGTAATCAGTAAAACTCGATTCAAATTTGTTGATATTTTGTAAGGTAGTGTGACAAATCACATTTAAAGTACGTTTTTGCTACTATAATTGACTAATTGCCAATCATGTATATCTTTGTAATTCATTACACTATCACATTTTGACAAAGTACAAGAAGAAAAATATTGTAATGAATTCTTCCTGGGCGTTTATTCGATCATTATTTACAACATATTTTAGGCTCTCACCAGATCATCTGGGTTTCAAATTTCAGAAAATTTGTTCAATCGACTAATTGTAATAAATGAAAAAACATAATTTTTGCTACCATTTTTGAATAGCTAAGTTCAATTAACACCTCTTACTTTGAAGTAATAAAAATGAATAATTTCACAAAGCTAGTTTCTATTATTTATAAACACCCTCAATTCACTCCTTCAAACATTTCAAAACGTTCATATTATAACTTATCTCATTAGGGATAGAATGGATTAGGTGACTAACAAACCCTCTTTATGTAGAAAAGCCAACCTTGGGAAGGTAGGGATGTAGGATATACAGATTTTCTTGCCAACTGTTTAGTATAAGTCTTTTGTATCAGTTAGTTTTCAACTCGACTTGACTTGGAGTTGACATGTGAATAATGTGTACATTTTGCTTGAAATTTGTGTGTTATGGTGACAAAATAATGAAAAATTTATCACTAGCTTAATTTTGAAAGTATGTTAAAGTTTATGTATCGTGAAAGTAGCCGTTAAGTCAGAAGATTGAGTTAATAAATCGATTGAAAGCATTTCCGTCAGTGGTGAATCGTCAAATTCGATGACACTATTTATTGGCACTGACACACATTCTTTTGTATAGCGCAGGGGTGTCGATATATCATGAATCTGGTTTCCCTGAAGAAAACTACTCGTGGTTGTGACATTAAAGAAAACCTTGATCAGTACTTTAGCAAAATATTTAATGTTGCTATTGATATACCAAATAAAAAAAAAGTCATATCCGACTTTTAACTTTCAAATGTTGATAGCCCATCTCCCGATTTACTTTCTGTGCATAGTATTATTTACAAAGAGCATTTAGCAGCAAATTCTCAATATCCATAATTTCTAATAATCGTATAAGTGTAGAATACACCGGTAGTTGGTGTCATTCGTAGAAGAGCTGGATAATGACCAGTTCATTGATAATGTATCAGAGCATTGTTTAGTAAGATCATGATCGATTCTTGGAAAATTTCTTCTATTTTTAGACACAATTAAACGCTTTTTGTTGGAAAACTATTTCGAAAAGAAATTGAGATACTTGACGCTAATTCATGATATTCACGATTAAGTGAATTGTGGGCTCTTTCATCTTTAGTTTAATTTCATTTCTAAAAAATCGTTTCACTTTTATTTATGGTGTCGCGGAAGCTATCCCGGTACACTATCGATAGTAAAGAAACGGTAGCTATTGGATGTTGAAGAGGATGAAGACCAAAAAAGTTTGACGAGAAATGGCTACTCAACTATTCAATTTCGGAAAAATATTCGGGAAGAAAAGTATTCAAATCAAAGGACTGTACATAAAAATAATTTCGATTTTTAGGACCACCTATGTATGTTAAACAATGTACTCAACTTTTTAATTTGTTATATCTAAACATTGAGTTGAAATAACTGATGAAAATTGTGCGAAATACTTTCATAAATTATTAGATAGGATCTAAGTCAGGGACAAATAAAATGAATACTAGAAAAATCACATCTCAAAAAAAAACGTAATAATTAACATATGCCTCTTTTGTAATAACTATATTCACTGTTATTAATCAGCGTTATTAATAATGGTGATAAGTTGATAAAAATTTTACGGCGAAGATCATGTATTACAGAGACTATCAATTATGCCATTGATTGAAATACAATCCAATGACGTTCAAAATATGACAATTTCACCGAACGTATTGCGATCCAAATCACCTATGGAAAACCAATAAATACACAAGCAGATCAACATTATTTGATAGTTATCAGTTAGATATAAGCACGGGAAAGAACAACTAGACGAAAAATTCCTGCAGGTTCATGTTATATTAGTTATCAAGATTTCTATAAAACCAGATAATCCGAAAATTATGTATTAAACTACTTTTGTTATACAAATTTGAAATAAATCACAGAATGTGATGAATATTTTCAAGAATAAATTCTACAAAACAACCTTTTATTTATAATTTATAAACAAGTAAATAAGTTATCGCACTCTCGGTGCAGGATACTGGTGCATTCCAATAATTTATTCCTAGTAATGCCCAAACGTTTCGGCATATCTACATTAAATGCAAGAAAACTCAAGCTCGCTACATGGTTCCTGTGAGGAAGCTGCTACAGACGGACAGACGAACGGACAAAACGCTAGTAATATCGCATTTTTTACAGAAATTTTATGATTGTTTATTAATTCAAATTTTTACATAAGGAAACATGAATAATTCGCAATAGAATCAAATTAACAGAAACTAGAAGGATTCGATAATTTGTCATTTAATACGATATATATGTAGAATAGATTATACGAAAAGTTTCCTGTGTATTATATATAATTATATTTCTGATCTATATATCGCGTTAATTCTGACTATCATCAGCTAAGCTCTACATTCGCTCCTTTCTTCACGTGAAACACCGAAAAAGCTGTTTACTAAAAAGTAATGTTGATACATAGAAATAAATAGTAGATTTGAAAAGAGTAAACCACATTTTACAAAAAAGAAGAGAATTTTTGAGTTTATTTCATTAATATATGCCTATTAATTTTATTATTTCAAAATAATGTAATGAATATTGTTATATCTTCACAGACCAGTGAATCATTGGAAAGTATTGGCTTTTCAATATTTGGCATAAAACCACTGCAGTTGAATGAATTTCCTTCAAATCATTCACCAAAGCATGTCATGTCCTTATACCCTGCACTCTATAACAACAAATTTGTATTGCCGTTTGGTATTGTGAAAAACGGGAGAGAAAAATTCAGACTGTTAAAGCCAACAATACGGTTATTGGAAGAGTATGATAAATCTGGAGGATATCTTGTGTAAAATGTTTTTGCACAAAATTCTTGTAATATATAAGGGGGATCTCACTAAGTCAGGGTAGTCGCGAAGACGAGAGTTTATCACCAATCTTAGTTTGATCGTTAGAAGTATACATCAAAAAACAAGTTATAAACTAAATACAGTCCGTATCATTATAAGAAATCGGTCCTTCGAATACCAGCAACAGTTTCATTAATTGATTTTCATGAAATTGAGAAAAACGTAGGATTATCAGGGGAAATATAAATTTCGGAGCTAATTATCGATGATTGTAGTGTCATCACAAGTTTCTTGTGAATAGCTTGTGCTTAAAAGTACCCCAGTATCTTGTAACATTACAATATTTCACACACTTGTGAACTATTGTAGTGAAATGCGTCAGGGTGTATATTGTTACCTATTCCATTGTGATTTGTAAATCATTTGTGTTTGGAATTCGTACTGATGATTATAGCAAAGTACTGAAGAAAAAAAATTCTAACGTTATATTTTTTGTAAATGTATACATACCAAGACAAAATCGAGAAACTTTGCACATATATTTTATTTGGTTTCCTTAGTTCTCCCCAACTATTACGTGTTTCCAATCACCTAGAACAAGAGCTATCACTCTTTTCTTGGCACGTTCGATAAGACCAAAATCTCTGTCACACGAAAGAAATGAATTTCGGGTTATTAAAAATTGAGTGAGTCTCAGTGAAATAACGCAGTTTCACTGAATAACTATACTGTATGAGCGTATTCCAATTATTGTTTTGGCTTATACATCGGTCTGACCTAATGATTAATCTCTTTTCTTGGCCAGGGGGTCGTGGTCGAAATGTTGAGGTAATGTATCTCAAAATGCAAGACCCGATTTCCTTCGAACCCCATTTTGCTAGCGACTCATGCCATACAAACATGTTTGTAACGTTGTCAGTCATATGTGGATTGCTAAGTTGTATGTGGAATACTGGCGTTGGTACCATCAGTTAACATAGATCTAAATAAGACTTGCTGTAGGTCTACAATATTGTTATAGCATTTCTCTTTTTAATTCCAAGCCAGTATTAACTTGGCGTAAAAATGATCGTATTGTTTTCATGTGTTGGAGCGAAGTGTTTCAAACCTTAAATTGAGATCCATTTAGAAAACTTTACTATACAAAGTAGAGTTGGCTGGATTATCAGTACATTTTGGAGAGGCTAAGAACAGGATTTTTTTCTCGATAAGACATTCCTACTATAATGATTAATGTTCTTGATTTTAGATCATTTTTTTAAAACAGAAGAGAACTAAAATCAAGAACATTTAGATGCATTAATATATCAAAAGGTCTACGAAATAAAAGATATATATATATATAGGTGAATTTTCAGATCACCTTTTTTCACGTCTGCCGGAGACTTGCGGACAGAAAAAAAGTCTGCCAATGGTTTGCCTCTGATACTTTCGACTCAAATAACGTTTAGAGAAAAGAATCTTGTGTGTACCTTATTTTTTACTTCCTCGTCCCGCATTTTCAATGGGACCGATCTGGTCCGGCAGACGAAAGTTCCATAACGTGTGTCACCTTTAGCCCGCGAAGTTATGCATCAAATTTTCAAGTACTTTATAAAATGCATTTTTTGTGGGTAGCTCTAGGACTATCATATCCGATAATATTTGAATATTCAGGAATTGTACTCTGAACAGTACTTTTTAAATGTTTATCTACGACAATTTTATGTACATTCGACATTTGTTATATTCACAGTTAAAGTGTAATTTAATTTTACATTTGTATAATTACATGTTTAAGCCATTTTATTACCAAAATTCAGTTGATCGATATCATTTTTTATCACTTTTTATTATAAAATTAGCAATTCTGCCTTAAAAGCACAATACTGTACTAGCAGAAATATAAACCAACTAAATAACTCACAATTTGCATAATATATTTTTCGGGTGAAAATTTAAATTCTCTTTGAAAAGCTTCATTGCTTCTCGATAAAATCTTAATTGCTACTTTTTGACAAATGTCTGAGAAAAGAATTGAAATGGAATGATATTTTCATGATTGATTTTAATTCTAAAATCAATCATGTTATCTCGGAACAAATATGGTTGATCAATTTATTTTTTGAACTCTTCATCACTGATTTGTGCTGTAAATTGAGGTTCACCTCCTAGGTTATAGAATTGTGTCAGAATACATTTATAATGAACTATCCAACTATGTAGAACATATACCATATTGCCTGGTACATAACTTAAAATTACACTTTTCAACTTTTTAAAAACATGCCCTTCTATGTCTTAGGCAGAAGCAGCAATTTAGTTCCAAGAAACCTTTCGACCGACTTCAATCTGAGCTGAGCTAAAACATTTTTTTTAGCAAATAAGTGGCCAATGATGAGTAATTGCAATTTCCAGCACTATCTAAAGAATCCAAAAGGTTTAAATTATCCTGTCGTAGTGATAATCTCTACATTTAAAGGTGAGAAACTGATTTTCATCTTTAAGAACCTATTACAGGTAGTACTTAACAAGAAAAAATTTCATGTTCAACAAGTTCACTGTTGTTCATCAGAGAAAAATATCTACTTCATCTCTAAATTTGTAGTCATAATCCAACATTTTTATTTTGTCATTAATTCTATAATTCTGTACGTATCACCCTTAATTGGTAGAAATCGTTATTTCATACATCCTAAGCTACGTTTTTTTCTGGTAGAGGATAACTAAGATTTTTTGGACCATTTTTAGGCCTCTCAAGGTTGAAAATTGTACTCAATACAATTTCATGCAAATATAAAATATAGAAAGAAAAGAAAATATTAAAAATTATGTTTCGGTGGACTCAAAAACAAATAAAATCCGCCCAGAGGGAATTTCAAAGATATCTATGTGAAATCCAGAAATTGGTTCATACCTGCCTCATTGAAACTACGAGATATGCAATAAAAATGAAGACTGAAATGGCGCCAGAGGCATAAGAAGCAGAAACTAATTTTAAAACAGAAATCAAGAGCATTTAATATATATATATATATATATATATATATATATATATATATATATATATATATATATATATATATATATATATATACGCCTGAACGGGCGTTCTACCCAACCGATTTGCTTAATTTTTTTTTTCAATGAAAGGTGTTCATGCACATATCAGCCATCAACCATCGAATTTCATCTAATTTTTACCAATTTTCTCAAGTTATACTTAAGTGCGATTTCCCCCTGTACATTACTTATGAGAGTTTCACATACACACGTTGTATCCTCAATATCTCAGGTTCTATTTAAGATAGAGACTTCGATTTGGTTTAAGAACACTCGCTGAAACATCCTCTTTCTTTTGAGTTTTTGAACACTTTAATCGGTCGAGTTGGAGAGAGGCTAGGCGCGGACATTCAATGTGGAGTTATGGATTTTTGTAGGTTTTGGCAATTTTTATACATTCAAAGATTTATTTCTCAGGTTCTAATATAGCTGCAGAGTTTATTGTTTTCTATTATAATGGGATTCGATGCGAGCGAAGCCGCGTGTAAAAGCTAGTATATATATACCAAAACGTCTAAGAAATGAAAAAATCAAATCTTAGACGTTTTGGTATATTAATGCATCTAAATGTTTTTTTGTCCTTTGTGCGAGTAAACAGTTCTTATCACTTGTATCAGAAAATTGATGGTCAAGCAATTAACTTCTCGTTCTTTGTAATACGTCTAGATAATAACTTAAACTGTGAAAATGTCAAATATACAGGTTACTTGATAAAACTATGAATATTTTCATTTCATTTGTTGGTAAGGTGATATTTGCTTAGTTAAGGTTTTTATATACCCTATTTATTTTATCACAGTTTTTAAAAGTATAAAATTACTGGTTTGAGTTTGTCACAAAAACTAGAAGTATTTTAAACGTCACATTTACTGTTTACTGTTAATGGGCAAATTTATTTAAATTTCTTACAAAACGAAATACCCTAACTACTTCCGCAATTACCTGTTCATCATAGGCGGCGAATGTGGTAACTACATGACAGTGCACCAGTTCACCATACCCAACTGATCAATACACACCTTACAAAATTGGATTCTTTTTGTTAGGTTTACGTCAAAGAACAAGTGTACAAAACATCCGCAACTACTAATGAAGACATGAAGAATAGATTTTAGTAAGTTTTCCGAACTGCTGTCAATATGTTACATCGTGTAGAGCTTTTGAAGATCGCATTCGTTATTGTATGGAATTAAATGGTGGTCATTTTGAACATGTAATAAAATAGTTATCTAAAGTTTTCAGTTTTTTCTCATTTGTTGTTAGTTTTTTTTTAAGTTGTTTATTTTGAGTTTTGTAGATACCCTATTTATTTTATCACAGTTTTTAAAAGTATAAAATTACTGGTTAGATTTTGTCACAAAAACTAGAAGTATTTTAAACGTCACATTCAGGGTTTACTTGTTAAAGAGGTGAATATTTTTAAATCATAAACTAAAAATGAAGTTATCTTAAAAAGAGTTAATTTTAGAGTGAACATTATTAGACATAATTTGAAGGTATAAAATAGTTTTATTAGATGGTGAAGTAATATACTGGGTGTCCCATTTAAAAAATGAAGTTTTTGATCATTGGAATCTCCTGAATTAATGCTTATGTAAAAAGCACCCCGCACCCAATACGAAACATCTACTCTGTTCAAACATTCTAGCCATCCTTTATCTTCATACTTATCAAACGAGTTTATTTACTTCTCACTAACAACGTTTACTAGGCAGCATTTATTTTGTAGTTTACCAATTTTCGTCAAATATATAGGGTGTCCCATTTAAAAAAACTTCATTTCATGTTGTCACGCTTAGACTGAACCTTGTATACCTCAAAATATTTTAGAAATTTAACAACGTTTATTTATTTAAAAATTTTTTATTTATTTTATTTTAAGTTATTGTAATTCAAAGTAGAAGCAACTAGCTTCCTGGCTAATGCCTCGACGAATATTGAATTACATTATTTGTGAAGAGCGACCTTGTTGTCGATATTAACATATTTAATGGCTCGCAGTTGCAAGAACGGCAGAATACATTTTTGAAATATTGAATTTCGACATTATTTTAGAGGGGTGAATAGTTGAAATCATTGAATTCTATAAATTTAAAATACCTCATATACCATCGAAATTTACATATAGAAATAGCTTTTTTAGCCTTTTGTGGTTGTCTTCAGTTTGGGTCTCCATCCTGAAGGGGAATTTGGTATACTAATGAGACGTAATAACTTCAAAACTAGTCAGGAGTTACAAGCCTCCTTGAAATTGCGATCAATTGGGGATGTCGATATCGACAAAAAGGTCGATTTACATCAAGCTCTTTAGAGAAGTTGTAAACAGCATTTATAAAGTAATCAACTGATACGTATACATTGAGTCACTTTTCATTGAATCATATTTACCATACCATACAAACATAATTCTTCGAAACAATAATATTGAAGCATAGAAGCCTCTTGCTCTAGCGTTAACATTTTGAATCTGTGAAGGTGAACAAAATACGATTCATTCATTAATTTGTCGTAGATAATTTATATAAAACTAAAGCTTTACATTATTTTATGAAAGGGAATTGGAATATAAAGAAAATCGTATTCATAATGAAACTGATTAACCTATCATAAACTTCAATTCTATATGATTCAATTGAACAACTTCAACATTTTCTAAAATTGATTTTAAAAACAACTACTAGCTTATTTTTTCTAGACTAGTTTTTTCAAAATTTTAATTTTTAACCAATTGAGTTTAATTCCCAGAAGCTCGAATTCCTACCCTACGTGCACTTAAGTATATATGCATTCGCATAATGTATCTGGTAGACAGTGACAGTGTGGAATATCTAAGTAGATTTTCATTGGTAAGAATGCATTTCTTGTGTTGAGAGACAGTGTATTTCCGTTTCCAAATTCAAAATCGAGTTTCAATAGTATGAACATATCTACCAAATTAGATACTATACCCTGTTTTCAACGTACGAGGAACATTTTAAGAAACCTGAATCATATCTCTAGAAATCACTAAAAAAGCTATTAGATTGACACCGATGACGTAAAACACTAGCAATACTAAAATTATATAGTCCGTAAATAGTGGACCATAAACTAAATAGTAATTAACATAATATTATTGAAAAAAATACCATTGAAAACGGAAATAAAAGCACAACGAATTGTAAAATTGAATTTATGAACAATTTCTAGGTTGGTGACCCTACGTTTGTTAGGTTATTAAGGCCTTTTTCATGCACCCGTTTTTTAACGCTGGTCGCGGGGCGACAAGTAACGCGGCGTCATTCTATGAAAGAATATCCAAGCGGTTTTTATCGCCGACCACACAACAGCAGTGATTAAAAATGGATTCGTGTATTTTTACCTATTTTATATATGAAAATTTCATTGAAATAGTGCAAGACTTCTAAGAAGCGCATATTATGCAGAATTAAGACACGACAGGGAGAAATTCTTTAATTATTACCGTATGTCGACAGAGTCTTTTGATGAGCTATATGAAAAGCTGAAAAGCACTTTTTTTACAAATGTGAAGTTGTTACGGGGATTTGTGTTTGAATCAGGGAAAATGTTATCAATGACGTTGAGGTAAGTACTTTTATATTGTACTAATAGTTAATACCGCTGATAAATGAATAGATATAAAATACGTTGTTAAAATACAACCCTAGCGAATAGACTAATAATTTACATGCTTTCCAATTTCCTGCTTGTCTTCTTCAGTTTTTTACTGAATTCGGGAATAATGATTTCGCTAATTTCCTTCTTTTCAATTGCCTGTTTTTGGAATCTTCTTATGATGAATCCCACAAACATATTTTTTCTTTTATTATGTCGATAAAAAATTCAACGTCCAGATTTTCCATGTTCCTTCTTCAGACATCAACCCAACCAAACTGACTGTTGTATGGAAACATGAGGTTTTTGTGCAGGGGCGTTGTCCTGCAAAAACAAAACACCTTTGGATAGCTTTCCGCATCTTTTCTCTTCAATTTTTTCCCGTAGAGTGGTCAGTAATGTCGAATAGTAATCTCCAGTAATTCTCTACCCTCATCCAAAAAATCAATCATTACTCCATGGCAAACCCAAAAAAACTGAAGCATGAACTTTTCCAGCAAATTTTTGGACACGAAACAACTTCTTCCATCGATTGTTGCTCTGTTTCTGGATTGTAGATATTCATTCATAGTAACAATTCGGCTTAAGAAGTCTACATCGTTTTCAAATCGAGTACTGATCGAACGCGATGCTTCTACCCTTGCACGCTTTTGGTCAACATTCAAACATTTGGGGATGCATTTTGCAGCAATTTTCCTCATGCCTAAATTGACGTGAATTATATGATGAACGTGTTCGTATGAAATATTCAGTGCTTCAGGTATCCGTTTTAGCCCAATTCGACGGTCTGATAAAATCATGTCATGAACTGCATCGATATTTTCGAGGACTGACACAAAAACTGGTCTTTCCGATCGGTCATCCTTTTCAATTGAAAATTTACCTCTTTTGAAGCGTGCAGTTCAATTTTTCACGGTCGCATAAGAAGGATATTGATCACTAAGGGTATTAAGCATATCTTCGTAAATCTGCTTACTTCTTTACCCTTTTAAATACAGGTACTTGATGATAGCTCGATACTCCAATTTTTCGATTTTCACAATTTCGGTGAACATCTTTTATCTTTTAATTCATTGCGTAATTCTGGTCCATTTTTTTGACATCAAACTTTACTCTGACACTTCTAATAATTTATTGTTCGATGCTATGGTCACCCAATATTTTGTTTATGCATGGAACTTGTCTAACTAGATATCAATACATCCTCGTATATTTTGATGAAACAATAACGACAACGCAGGAAAGAACAAAATGACATTATTTCTTTACAAGTGTTGTGTAAAACCGGCTGCGATTTAACCAATCACATATCTACATAATTGCTAACTTTGATTCCAATCAGTCCTCCCAGTTTAAAAACAAGGTATAGAAACTTAAACATAAAAATCATGATTGATGGATGAATATTTTCTCCCAAACAACAAATTTACTTATCGAATGATATAATACTAGGTATTAATTGGTAAAAAATATGTATGCACTGAATATGAAATATCTAAAATCAAAGATGAGATTACACATCAGTTGAAACTTAATTGATTTAATAATTCATCATGTAGAAACGGATTTGTAAAAACCGAATATCCAAGCGAAATCTAAGCGTCTTTCATTTAAAAAACGAAAATTTTTGAGAAACCTTGTATAACTTAGTGAAGGTCGGAATTATTACTCCGAATATTTTTTTCTCTCAAATATTAAGAATAAATGAAGGCGAGATAGAAAGGAAATCGATAGATAAAAGTTATAGAATCCTGAAACTGAAAAGGAGAACTTGTAGTAGTCACCTGGGCTGGAAGCGCCGTCGTCGTCCTTGGAGGCCCCTGGACACAACCGTCCTTGGCCTCACTCAAGCATCTAGCGTCGTCGGCGCCGATCCGGCCACCACGAAGCGTCGCTGCGTCTACCAGTTGCACTGTTGCCAGATTTTCCGTTCGGAGACTTTTAAGTTGTGGGGGCTCTATGAAGGTGGTGTTTACTGGTGCCATGCGTCCTGGACAGACGATTGATTACTGAAGGGTGAAAGGGGATTTAGAGGGGAACTTCCAGGGTTAGTGCTTCATTATTTATATCGCTATTGAGTTGAGGCTACTAGCTACTAGTGGTTTATTAGTTCATGGGATATATGATGATGTGAATGTGTGTTTGTATGAAATACAGGAGTGGACTAGATAGACAAAATGAAATGTGTGCAAAGAAAATGTATGCAATATAATTGGAACAATTAATTTGCGGTAAAAGACTTTCAAATCTGTATCAAAAAAACTCTGAAATATAGAGTATGGGAAAGCTGAATGGAATAAATTCATTATTTAGGTTATTAGAACTATGTAATAATAAAGAATATCATAATATTTAAATAGTAAATTAACAATGTACTATGTGCAAATGTGATTTCTAATTTTCGAGTCTTTCAAGTTTCTCTGGTGATTTGTGAGATACTGCTCATGATTTGAAGCCCAATTGTATTGAATTAAAGTTCATAGACATTATAAAAGGATATCATAAAACAAACGATAATCAGAAAAGATGCTTGAAATCAGAACACAGGAATGCCATGAAACGAATGGCAACTAGTAAAGACAAATTCACTTCAAAAAATTATTCATTTATTTGGTGCTTTGTTGCCTTCAAACTATGTAGTCAAGAACAAAATGACCAAAGACAGACTTTTTACTTTGGTAATTTCCCGATATCAAAGTATTCTTTTGTCTTGTCTATTATTTTTCTTGTAGCCATGTCTCCTATCAATATTTCATATTCAAACACCATTATCGGTACGAAGGTTGCCTTTTCAAGTTTTTACAAATAAATTAACAAATTCTAAACAAAGTAATTTATTGGTTTTAGTAGTGTTCGCCCTTGAAGTCTATGCATTTTTGCACACACCCAAACATTTTTTCTACTCTGAAACTGATATTGTAGAAACATGGTTGCGAAAGTCTTCAACAGCTTCTTTAGATAATGAAAAATCGCTGTCAGCGCATTTTTAGTTTTACAGTGGGGAAGAAGAAAGAATAGTTGGGCGATAGTTTGGGTAAAAAAGCACAATGAGAAATTAGATCGATAATTTTCTCGTTCAAATCTTCATTTGAGGACGTACTTTATGGGAACTAGCATACGGAATTCATCTGGAACATGTTTTTCACACGCTCAAATGTTTATGCAAAATCGATTGTATTTCATACTGCTGTAATCTAAGAGACCACTCTATCTATCTGTAAGTCTCATGCAGATCTTCTTAAATTATGTTGCGCAGAGCATATATATTGGAATGATCGATTTTGGCTTACTTTTTCGAGATATTCATTTAGAACGAATTATACAAAAAATTTATCAACAAATATTGCATGAATAACCTTAATAATAATGAAATGATGATAATGCTATGTATATCTGGTAATTTATTCTCTGACTCTTATTCTAAGCTTGCCGAGTGGTTAGGTTAGTATAGGTTTAAAATTTTCATGTTTCTAAGATTGAAATTATAACACGGTTTCTTTCCGTGGAGGGTGATTATTTGGATCATATGGTAAGATTTGGAGACATGGGAAAAAGCTTCATTCTGATCCGTTTCTATAAGGTTGAAATGATGGCAACGGATTTTTCCGTGGAGGATGGCGATTTCGAATCACGCGGTAAGACTTAGAGATACTCGAAAATCAGTTTAGAACAACAGATAACAATTGAAGTTTCGACCTATTTTGATCTCTATCAAGATATGACTTGTCATTGACAGTTTTCATCTACAACAAGATTATCAAAATAAAAATCTGTTTTGACCAGAAAAATAATTTTTTCCTCATTTGTTATATTCTAAAAATATATAGCAATCATCAATTGAATTATTCGTAGTTGTATTAAAATTTATAAAAGAGAACTATTCTAGTTTAGGTCTTTTTTAACATTGACAGCTTTCTTATTCTTATATTTGATGCTTGATGATTTTTTATAATTGAATGTATGTTCTTTAGTATTTCATGTTTTATTTTTTTGGCATATTTATGACCTTCTGATCTATTGTGACATTGTTAACATAGGACAGACGCCTCAGTATTTGGAAAAAAGGGTTAAAATATCAAATTATTTATTTGTGATATCATAGATATATTGAGGATAGTTCGTCATCCGGTATATAAAATTTTCCATACATTATTTCACGTTCTACTATTGTTTATCTCTCGAGTATCCAAAATAATTTGCTAATAATTGTATAATATGTACATAAATATATAATACACTAACTTATTCACGATAATGTTTAACCGTTTGATACACAATCCAAGATATTATTGTTCACAATTAGTATATAATTATTGATTCATCGTTTTATATTCTCAAACCAGTACAACAACATATCATCAGAAATTAGGCTTAACCAGTGTAATGTCAAAAAATGAGTAGCATTCTGGTAAAACCAGTACGAATAGTCACCTTATCTTAATAGTACCTCATAAAACGCATAACCATATTAATTTCTTTTGGATCTCAACATAATAGAAACAAGTGAAATTTGATAAAACTTTCTTGAAATACTAAAATGTCCCGTTCACATCATTATTTGTGGCAAGAATTTCACAATATAACGTTCCAGGATCTTTTTCATCTGATATTATATATGTGATTTGATAAATTTGATAAACTCCACTCATCATGGGAACCATAACCTTGGCCAGTGAATAAAGATCTTCGGAAGAATTATTTGTAAAGTCACTAATATCTGTACTCGTTAAAATCGCCGTTTTGTCGAATAAGTAATCCTCCCAGTTGTGTTTCAGAAAAGTAGCTATTTCTCAAAAATAAGCCAATAACACTGTCCTTAACAAAGAACAGAATGCCTTTTACATCTGCCATTCCACAAATACACGATTTCGTGTATTTTCCGTGATTCTGTAGACAATAATTTTGGTGCCGCTACTTTCATTGCTTCTACTAATTCCGCAGGAGGAGACAGAAAAATCTCAATATTAATTTAATAGATTATTAGATTATTTCAAAGGTTATATATATATATATATATATATATATATATATATATATATATAGGAGATTATATAGGAGGTTACTCATGACTTAAGAAATCAAATTCACAATTGATAATTCTTTAAATTTTATGCATTGTAATGTAGTTATTTTTCCGAAATTATATCGTAGCTTTTTCGCGTCGCATCAAATTATAGTGTATATAGCAGAAAACATTATTATATAATATTTGAACAAAATACGTATCTTCATTTCCACGTTTTACTATATCTAATACATTTTACCTAATTTCAATTCACTCTAGTGAGTGCTAAGAAAGTCAATGTATTTATTATGTAACCATTGTTGAAGAATTTTCGCAGTTAACGCTCATACAGTGTTTAATACTAAGCACAACAGTTCTCACCAACTTTTTACAATATCCCTCCTAAGCTAACAGAAAACATAAATCAATTTAATTTCAAAATAAATGGTTACATAATAAATACATTGACTTCCTTGACACATTCTCGCGCATGAGATATACCTCATAATTGACAGTAATTTGCGAGAGATCGTGGTTGAAGTCTTGCAATGCTTATAGTGTTAGGTAGAATTGCTAGGGTACTACTCTATATGTATCAAGAGTTGCTCGAACCAACCAAATTCATTCCTCAACTCATTATCAGAAAAATATAAAATTATACAATTCAATTATAATTTAGACATATAAAAAACAAAAAAGGATCTGATTATTATGAAGGAATCGCGCTTCTTTATATTCAACATCTGTTTGTAAAACAAAAATAGTGTTAATAATATTTTATTTATTGCTTGCCATAGCATTTTCCAGTCCTTTTAGCATATAAAAAATGACCTAGGAAGCAAGATCTGTCACCAAACGAAAAGAATAATGTGAATGCAGGTTTCAGTATCTTTTGATATATTATTTCAACCCATATATTTTCAGCGTAGAAGGCTTAACAGTATTGTTATTATAAAGTGACACTTTTGATTATCGAGTTTTATATAATATATACAGAGTGAGTTTTAAGTATGGAACGCCTCAATTATCTCGGAAACGACTTGTAAGATTTTTATAAGTTTTTGTGACACGGCCGGTATTATTGTGGTATCTACATTGTTGTCATATCTTTCCTTTTTCGGAAAAATAATGAACTTTGTTATTTGAAATGGATCGCCTTATATATTTTGTGATTTTGGAAATCCTTAAAAAATACTGATTATTTTCCCAGTAATATTCTCTATACCTAAATGCCATAATTTGGAAGTTATAGCTACATTTACAGTATCTCAACTAAAGTTACAATAAGTAGTATACATTTCGATGGCTACGATTGAATAAAGTCGTTCAATTTGAATATTCTTTAAAAATTTATGTACTAATACAAATCTCGTAACAAGTTCTAGTGTTAATAAGTTTAACGATACTGGTGCAGTAAAATATTTATCCAAATCATGGCCCAGAAAACCCACAACTGAAGACAAAAATTTAAATGTTTGTATCATGTTAGAAGTAGATCCACATTTCGTCGTTAATTTTAGTGTGTCGTATCTCATTTTTTATTATTCATCATATCATCATAAAAAAGCATTTGGCAACATAGGTATATTCATTTGGTTGTGTTTCTTTGATTTATAAAAAAATTAGCCAGATAAGACAATTTGTGACAATAAAGTTCTATTGAATGCTGAGATACGTCTTTGTGATTTAAGATTAAATGTATTATTTTTTGGATAGAAAAATGAACAAATTGTATTTGAAACTTATGAACTTAAATACGAACGCTACAAAAACTCAATATAATTCAAAAAAAAATTCAAAATAAAAAGAAATACTTTTAAGTAAATTTTATGGGTAAACTAATAATTATTAGCAAAATCATGAGACACTAAAAATGGAAATCGGTACAAAAACTCATTCATTCATTATAAAATTATAAATCATAAAATTGAAATATTATTACATTTTTTTAATGTTGTAGTAAACGATAAGAATTTCTGTGTTCTTTCAGAAGAATCACTGGTGTCGCTTTCGTACCCATTGATTGTAAGTCGGAATATTTTTACTCAGAAATTTGGCTGGTTATTCAAACAGTTGGGAACCACGTTTCTAAGATCCATGCCAAGACGTTTTGAAAATAAAATATTAGAGTCTTCCGTAAGATGGCTAGTTTTGAAAAAAATCTACTGTGGGTTATGTTTTAATACTTTTAGCTCCCTAATTTCCATCCATTTTATTGGCTCTCCACTTTCGGATTTTTTTACTGTCAGAATTATTAGCTCTTTTGTCTTTTGTAGGGAGAAAACATTATACGGTTGTTGTCTTCTAGCTTCTAGCATTTTTCTCTGCAGTATGTTTAATGAATTTTTCTCACAATTTCATCCTCACACTGGTATCACCTGTTTTAAACATTACACATAATAAGCATTAATCTTTTTTTCCGGTGTGAAAGGATCAAATCTTTTATATGTAGACAAACTTGGTTTAGGAAAATCTGCGGGCAATGACTGAAAATATAAAAAGTACATTTTGGAAACTGATAGATCAGGTTGCAAATATTTCCTACTTGAACTGGCCCTACAATAATGGGATCCATTCTGAAAAATCTACGTGTTTTTCTATTTCAGAGCGAATTTGTTTGTCCCTTTCAATAATGACCTCAGATTTTCGTCCTCCTCTTTTGTCCATCTCAACAACACCAATCGAGTTTGTTTTTTCCAATGCAGTTCTCACTTCGCGATCGGAGATATCCAATATGTTTATAAAAAAAGTTTTGCAAACTGGAAGACGTACATTGTTTTTTTGTGAAAAAATAACGACTTCGTATGAAGTACAATAAATTCACGTTGACGGTTAATATCTCCAAGACCAAGTAGCCTTCAAAAAGCTGACATATCTGCGAATCTCACATCTCGGCTTCAAACTTCTAGTTTTAACATTTTTTCCTTTTAAAGAAACATACTCTTTGCCTAAATTTCCAAGATGCTTCGAAAGTTTTTGTTTGTTAAATGTATCCTTCTCTCTTTTAATCGCTTCTCCTTACCTTCTCCTTCGACTTGATGTTGTTCAGGATATTAGTCTTTATTGTAACTGGTTATTTTTTTTCACTATGTGTCTTGTATGGTAATTACAATCTGGGTTTTCCATGAAATGATTGTAGCATAATAGAATCCTACACCGATGACAGGAACTCCACACTTCTCCCTTGTATCGATAATATTCACAGGTGGCTACGTAAGGAGGATCGGCATCCGAATCATAAAAGGGTTCCTCACTTATTTCATCTCATTTCCATGTCTTTCTGGAATTGCTGCATTTTGATTACTTGATAAGTCACTCAAAATTTTGGCTCTTATTTGGGCTAGAGGAATATTATCCGAAGAATCGGAAAGAGAGTCGACATCTGGATTGTTCACTTCATTTCTAAATTTACCAACGGAGACGTCATCTAACGTCACATCACTTAGTTTCATAAAACATTCTTACTAGGGTTCCTTTTTATAATGTACCACGAAACATAAGTTCATTTGATGACACATTTTTTGCACCATCCAGCCATAGTACAAGCACATCCATCGTAAAAATATATTAATCTGACCGTCCAATATCGCTTTAGCGCACTACCCTGTGTTTGAAACTAGACTAAATGCATAAAACCGCCGCAACATTAATATACTTCTACTCGAATATACCTACAAGTCCTGACTCGTCAAATTGAGATACGCCGACAACATGAATAAATCGATTTTTAAAAAAAATGTCACATACCGACCTAACTCAAGATATGACTGTTAGATTTATAACATTCAATTTTTATGAGATGCATCACATACCGAGAAAAGTATTAGAGATAGAGTTACGACACTTGGTGAGGTGAAAAATAATATGTGTATAAGTTTACCGTTTTTAATACTATCTCAAAACAAAATTTTCTTGAGATAAGATACTTTGTGAAATTAACGAAGATTTGTGAAGTAAAAAAAATACGAATTTTAGAAAACATACAGTAAAAGCGATTACAGCAGATGCTCAAAATGTTGTCCATTTAATTCAATACAAAAAGCCATGAGGTTTCTAAAACTCTGCAATACATTTTGCAACATCGCTGACTGTCCAATTCTTCTTATCTCTGTGGTAATCCTATATTTTGAGTCCTGAATATTAGCAGGTATCCATCTTTTAGGAAACACATTATTTAGGTATTGCTCACCTCACGCATAGAAAGGTGGGCACCGTCTAGTTGTAGCCAAATATTGTCGTTTAGGATATTTTTATAGCCTGAAAATTTCTAATAATGAAGTTTTTTCAAATGTTATTGAAAATACTTACTTGGATGTGGAAGCATCCAAGCTAACTCAGGTATGATACAATTTTCCAATAAATCTGAATACTCCGTACCATTTGGGTTACCCTCAATGAAAAAGGGACCAATTATTTTGTCACTTATTATTGCAGCCCATACATTCATTTTTTTTTTTTGGATATTGGGAGTGGGATTGACGTATCCAACGAGGATTGTTACGTGACTAGTACCTAAAATTATGCCGATTCACGTTTCCATTAATACAAGAAGTGACCTCATCGCAAAACATAACATTACTTGAAAAATTTGTACAGAAAAAATATCATCCATAGACTCCGAACGTGTGTAGAAGTGTAAGGTGTCCTCTTCGATCATTTTTATACATTTTTTTGGTTTTTATTTGTAGGCTAACCAACTAAATTCTTCTACATTCAACAGTATGCACTTCAATTGAAAATGTTTGATTATGCTCTAATACTCTCTGTCATTATTTTCAATAAATGATTATAATTTTAATAATTTTCTCCGGAATGTCCCATTATGGCGAACTATTTCCTTGGCATGAATAACGATCTAAAATCTCTACATCTCCTGAACCATAAATTTTTTCGAGTTGAACAAAGAGTAACTTTCAAAAAAATCGATTTAAAAATTCATCTTTGCTATATTTAAATTGTATAGGTTATCCATCTAAAACTTACGGATTGTTAACCATTGGGCATGAGCCACCCCTGTCCTTCAGATAGTAGTGTAGCATTATTTATTCCGTCAAACACTACATTGACAAAATGTAATCATCAATTGGAAATTGATAATGTTCAAATGAATAATTTAGAAAATCTACATATATATATAAGTGCCGATTGATGTCCAATATCTCTCTGAAGAAGGTTACCGAACTCAGACACATAACGTCGTTTCTCTGAAACTGACGAAAGTAACAAACCCGAATCTGGAGTTTTAGTGTTATACTTAGTATTTTATCCATGACTGTTATATAATGTACTCATTCGCGTAGCAGACGTACAATTGGCAGTGATTAATGAATGCATTAATCAGTGCTGTCCAATGCTTTCTTGACTTAGCTATATTATTTTGTTTTGTTACAAGAAATAGGTTTTCATAATTTTATCACGTAAAATACTACTAAATATTTTCCATTCACTTCTGTACAAATGAAAAAAAAAAAAAATAAATTAGTAAGTAAATTTTATTACAACAGATTCGAAGCCGAGACCTCCATTTTGGAGGCAAGAAACATTAACACCGAGCTGTCGGCGACATGAGGTTGTTTGAAATATATCTGCTCCTTAACGTATCATGGTTTGTGAAACAATTTATAAATTGAATAGCTTTTGAAACAAAATAAATTTGACTCAAAGCTGTCAACATTATAGTGTGTTTGAGAGTGAGATTTATCAGAACTTTAATATTTTATGTAAAATTATGTTTAAAACTAAAACTAAAAATGGATGTAGAAAATGTAACACCACCGGGAATTAGTGAACCTGCTTTGCCGAATTAAATTTTTATGTTGTCGGAAAAGTCAAGGAAAGGCATAAGAATTTTGAACTAGCAATCGACTATTAATAACATCATATTGTTGGTAAAGATACCCAATATTTGTCAAGCTAATACATAGATTTTTCAGTTGATTATTAAGGAGATAATTTACGATTATTATAATTTTCGATAACTATCTACTTTGGTTAAATGATTTAGAATAAATTAATAGTGTTTCTAATATTGTAACCAATTGTTCTAACAAGAAAAGTTTCAACAAAAATATTCAATAGTCACACAATCACAATATATATATTTTATATATATAGGGATATGAAAAAAATATCTACTAACGAGAATGCTATTCTGCCAATTACTAATGAATCATGATATTAGTGACCCCAGATTTCCCAAAATCATATAATAAACAGATGAATATAGATTCACAAAAATAATATCAATTCTTACTAACTTTTTTATCTTATAATTTCAATTCAGATATAAAAAAAGAAACAGCTTTTGTGATAAAATTGGAATACAAAAAATGAAAATGAATGTCGCAGTTCAGTAACAGTAACTAGGACACATCTAAAAGAAGTACATTCTTCACAACCAATTTTAGATAATCATAATCAAGTCCCAGAACACCCTGTATGTAGGTGTATATTGGATTTAATGACATATTAGTTGACCATTTCACATCAAAATGATTTAGACTGTTTATTTGTGGTATATTTCAAAAACTCGCTTGTCTGACATGAAATCCGAAAAAGCAAATTGCTCTCAATGTAGGAGTTTTGTTTAATGTTTAACAATACATAGTTATTATCAGTGCTCCATCAGTTTCCATCCAATTTCTAGATTTATATAAAATGAAAATCACAGGAATGAAAGAATAATAATGATAATAATAGAAATATAAGCATCAGATGGGGATGTACGATCCAATATAGTTGAAAATGAGATGAATGAGGATGCAAGGAAGGAATGTGAAGATTAATTTTTTGAAAAAATTGCAATGCGTATAGTATGTCACAAGATGTACTCCTTTGAGATCTTTTGATGTAACTTTAACTGCAGATCACTATCGTAAGCACAGGGCAACAAAGGGCAGCAATGGAAAAAATAATAGCGTAATGTTGTTTTCAACAGTGGTATGTCGCTGTGAAGAACGACGTGATATTGGGTTTTCTATTTACGTTTACCGAGGAAGTTTTCTATTGTTATATTGATGATGTCCCACAAACAACTTCATGGCTTTATAGAAATGTACAATCATAAGTTCTCTTCTAGTTATGCAACGCACGTCCACATATTGCTCGTTGAACTATAACTATGAAGTTTCGGGAGTGAATGTCTCACCGTGGTCTCTTCACAACCTTGGGTACAATCAAGTCCAGTACATCAACAAAGTGAAAATTAATTTGAACAAGGAACCATCTCTATTTGCAGCTACGTAACTGTGTAAGGTAAGGAGTTGCAAGAGGTATTAGCAATTTTATATTTGAAACTATTAGCCGTATTAATAAAACATAATTTTATCAAATACAGGCTCCTAAATATAGTTTACATTGTGCCACCAAATTCTTTTCTTCATATAAATAATACTATGAAACCAAAGTTTCCTATATTCTCTAAAATGTAAATATTTAATAAATACAAAGACATAATAAACTCAAAAATCTAAATAGTATTTGTTGTCAGCTTCTCACTCTCATGTTTTCCAAATCCATCACTTTTTGCATCCCCTCAGCACTATCATTCTTAAGTCAAATTCCGGTCCAGCTCTCCATAACAATCTCAGCCATTTTCCTCTTGTTTTTTGTCATATATACCGCATTTTCTCTCTTCATAATCTCTATATTTGTTACTTTTTGGTATATGTCATTTTATTATTTCGATCCTATAATAGTAAACATATTTTTTCTATTCTTTCTCAGCTTCATCCCAGTCCCTATCTTATATTCACTGTGTCTGCAACATAAGTCATGATGGGACTCTTGTTTTATATATTCCAAGTTTTTACCTATTACCTTTATTGTACCTAGGTACTTTAGACCATTATCTTTTTAACCATGTAGATTATTAAAAAAATGTTTAAAAAAACGCTTCTTGAAATTGTGATAATCGGTATTACAAAATCTTACAATAATACAGATATTGCAATACCTACACAAGACTTTCATGAGGTATATAGATTGTCAAGTATATAGCAAACATTTTTCAGTTTGACAAGAATATAATAGCCACGAAATTGTGCTTGTTAGGAATACAGCTTTTCAAATTATTGGAACGATAGATTCGTAGTCCCTCGCTAGTAGACGGAGCCCTTTAATATAAAAAATTACAATGGCTTTATCAATATTTATTTCTGGAGGAATAGTACAATTATCTTTTTTTTACAATAGAATACAGGAATGATTACGATCACAATTAATCTTCTTTCTCTTCTATACATACATTATAGGTCAACCTTACTAGTTATTTCAGAACTATTTCCTTATTACTTTTCAGCACCTCATTCTCTTTTTCAATGGATAACTCAAATTCCAAACTATGTTTATTTCTCATCATTATATGTTTCGATCAAAATGTGAAAACATTTATTAACTTTCAGTTGAAGTTCAGTTTCAGTTTTCTGAAGTTTAATAAGAGCATCCATTTTTTTCAATGGTGCCATTTGTGCTTATTCTTTGGTGTATGTTTTTGTATTTCACGTCAAATAACGTCAGGATTCAGAAAACCGATTGCCGAATGTTTTCGAAACTAGCAGTTCCTTCTGTTTGTGGTTTTTCTGCGATTCTCCTTTGAATTTTCTTCGTTTAAAAATAAATATTTTAAAGCCAATTTCTTTACTGTTCCTTCATCTTCATTCTGACAAGATTAAATTTATTTTTACATTGAAATGTCGGCTTTATTATCTATTCCATTTCATCACTGCATTATAATAAATCAAAACTATTTTGCTATTTATCATATTTGCAGCGTTGAATTTGTTCCATCAAATGTTACTCTCAATTACTAAACTCTTTTTGTAGTAACCGTTTTATAAGATATAATAAATAATTCGTTATTCCAGTTTTTTCCTCGTTTCTGTTTTTGCTTGCCACTTGTAAAAAGGTAACCAAGCGCTTATTAATGAGTTTTAGTACAGTCATTGGAATTCGTAAGCGAGAAATTAATGAGAATATTTCTGAAATGTGATGTCTTTATTGAGGATTTATCAGTTGTCTCTTGATACATTCGTTGATTTGATATTTTCCTTTTCAACATATCAGATCCTCTTCAGTTCTCATAATCATTCTCGTGAATGAATCATATGAACTTTATTCTAATGAATTTTATTGTAATGGATCCAAATTCAAATAATTTTTTTTTATAAAAAAAAGTGAGGTACCGACCTAATTTTGGTTTTCAAACATAACCTGACATTGTCAACTTTGCCGTAAGAATATCAAAATACAATAGGCTTTAACAAAATAAAAGTTTTTTATATCCAAACAAATTGTGAAATTCTAACGTGTAACAACATATCTAATTATTTATATTATAGAATAATTTCAAAGAAGACTCTGTATTTAACTGATTAAAACACCGTTTGTTATATTATATTATACTCGTATTATAATCTGATATATAATAAAGTTATAATGAACTGTCAAGGCAGAACAGAAGTATTGGTGGGACATAGTGAAATGTATTTATTGTTTGTATGGGTTCGTGAAGCTTTTAAGCAAATATTGTGGGTGATATGTGTACAAACAATCAGAAATTGTGATTGTTTATAAAATATAGCATCATTCTAATAATAACAGCTGGTAGCATGGTCCAATTAGAAAGTCCTTTCCACATCTGGATACTGAATGAATGAGCGTTAAAAAAATATGTGAATGTTGATGATATGAAGATTTTCTAGGTTGTCAGATACTTATTGTACAACACTTCATGATTTGGCCACTATGAAACCCAATGTTTCTCTAAAATTTTGGAAACGAACAACAAGATTTGAGCTACTTTATGTTGAATCTAAACTTCTAAGTATAAGTACCTTTTCGTTGAAAATAAAGGTAATTATTATATAAATGATATACTAATAGCAAGGTCCCAGCTACAAACCAACACCACACACTCAAAGCATTGATTAGATTAAGAAATAAAATCACGAGCCGTGATGAAACTGACTGAATATCCGAATAAATTTTCACGCACTTATCGATTCTATTCCTTAAATTATTTAACGCCATAGTAGATCTATTAGAACAGTATTGTAATGTTAAGATGCTACAATATATTATAATCATCTCAATCCTACACAGTTCTAGGCACGCTTCAAACTTTCACGTAAATTTTTTATTTTTTTGTGAAAGGGAATCTGTGCTGTTGGAATTGGGAGAATATGTGGGATTTTTTGGTCTATTCACTAAATCTTTCTGGTCTTGATCTATCATTTTTGTCACCATATTAGATATGGTTTTCCAGACTTCCTCGCTAGCTATCATTGTATGAATAACATTTTCCTACTATCTTTGAGATGCAAAAAAAGTATGCTCTTCAGTATCTTCCACATCAGAACAATAAGGACAAATTAATCTGTAATTTTAAAACGGTAAAACAAGATATGAAACATCCATGTCCTGTGGGTATCTGTGTCAGGTCACATATTTGTCTTTTCTTTTGAGCCAAATTTCAAAATATGTCACCTGCTTAACTGCCCTACGATCAACCATGAATACAGATTCAGTCTTTTCTTTCGCGAGTTCTAGATTCATTTCTTTCATATTCTTGGATATCCTGTGTATTGCAATATCTGTTATGGTAACCAGTAATTCTTCTGATGCTCCAGTGACAACCAATACCAAACGTTCTAAATATGATGATATTATTTTGTCTCGAAGCGCTTGTACAATCCCCAGCCATGGAACTGAAGTAAATGCATTTTTAATACCATAAATCTATTAGATGCTCAAATATTTGGGATGCGAACAGCTCTTTTTGTATTATTCAGTAGCGGTTACTAAATCCATTCGTTTTCAATGTTTCTGTAGTCTAAATTCATTCTCCATACGATACAACAGTCTATGTTCTGATTAGAGATAATTAATAGATTATCTAATCGCTATAATCCGCCATGCACTCTTAGAACTCATTTAACACTTTATATACACGTTGAGAGGAGTCTAAAATAAACATAACTAACCATACATTGAAGGTGACTACATATGGCATACATATTTTTATTTCATAGTAAACTGCATTCTATTTGTAACGTCGGTGTACTTGATAATCATGTTCTAAAGTATATTTATTATCTGCTAATTTGGTTCGAAAAGACGATCTTGGATTTTGAATTAATGGAATTATTTAGTATAGTCAATGTAATAAATTACCCGAAACTCTATAAATTTATTCTTTATGGAATGTGCAATTTATGCTGTCCCTTTTCTCAACATGTTTTACTGAAGTGATTATTTTATAATCAAGCGAAATATTGAGGAGCTGAATAACTATAGAGTTCACAGAAATAGTAGTTTTAGAATACAAAAATGACGAATCGAGTGAATAGCAGGTGTAAGAGAGATTTTTTTTAATATTATTTTCAAATCAGAAAATGAGAATAATTTTTAATATGATTCATTATAGTTTTCCTTTTATACAAAAACTGATGTGGATAACTGTGGCTTAAAAGAGTTCTTTCACATCTTTGAACCAAGGCTCGACAAACTTTTAGAGGATATATTTAATTCAGTAGCAATACTTTCAGTTCAGTTGCAGCTTTGATTACTAAGCTTTTCGTAGTTTCGTGCACTTAAATTTCTAGTAAATTATTATAGAGCTATTTCTAATCAGTTAATTCCGATTCAGTGACAGATCGAAAAAAAATTATTCCATGTTGAATATAAGGTTTGATGGCTTGATCCTAGAACTACAGGATTTCTAAATAGGAATCGGATAATTCTTAATATTTGATTCCCAATTAAAATAATAGTACCCTATTTTTAATTATGTTGCTACATAACAGTTCAATACTAAATTATTTGAAAAACATATGTATATGGTTTTTGGGTTGCTCGGTCGTCATCGGTTGTCTTGAGACGTGAGATGATGTGAATAATGTTCACTTGCCGAATAGGTAAGATTGTAATCCGAAACCTATCAATTAATAGCCCCATATGAGTGTACAGCTTAAAAGACCATATCACATAGAAAATGATCCTACACTGTAGTTATAGAAGATTCGTTATCACAATATCGGATTTAGGAAGAAATATTACATACAATAAATGATTTACCTCATTTAAATTATAAATGGTTGTTACTAACATTGTAATCTAACCATGTGTAGCCGTAGATTGCCAGATTACCTTATCACAAAATCGCCTATCAACTTAACCAATTTTGGCTTACACGAGAATAGCGCAGACGAGTTATGCATTATGTATATCGTTCCTCGTAATACTACGAGGCGATCTAGGTTTTTATTTCAATCAATCATGGAAGCAGTTATCATGTCGAAAATTATATTCTTTGTTGACTATTAAGTTAGTTTGATGTGAAAGCCCTATGTAAGACAACTGAACATAAAAATCGTAAGGACTTTTTGTATATAAGTTAAGGTACAAAAAAGAAATCCAGAAACATGAAATTTGGAAAAACGTCTCAATAAATACAAATAAAATACTTAGTTCTATACTCAAATATATACAAAAGTTCATCAAATTATTACGTTCTAATAATAAGCTAAAATGATCTAATTGTATAATTTTTCTATGTAAAGAAGAAGCACAAGAGAGTAAATCCTATTACACTCGAATAGTTCCAGTACTGCCTTACGTGTGGAAGTGACTGAGGATACTGTTCTTAAACTTCTGTAGTTTGTAGTGTACGGGAAAAACGTGCTTTGGTAGATGATTTCAGACGCTTGTACTTCTTCTAAGGAAAAAATTGTTATTGTAGGCGTCTCAGGTGAAATCGGTGTTATTGAGCCACGTCTTCCTAAAAGTCGAATTGCTCTCTTCTGTATTGAGCCGATCATCCTCAGGGTAAGCACGGTTCCAAATGTGCGATCAATATTCTAATATGTACCAATCTGGACTTTGTAGAAGATTAGAAGCTGTTGCGAGATATAGCTTTTTGGTCTTATAAAGAGCTAAAGAGAGTTTTTGTGAAGCTGCCTCAGCTAATTCGGTCACTTGACTATGCCAGGACATCTTATTTCCAGTCTCAACACCCAACAAGCATATTTGCGGAGCTGGTGATATTTTATGGACAGGACCAAATCCTGAGCCGCAAAACCAGTACAATGTAATAAGCCAGAAAGTTTGCGGTATTTCAAGTTAATAGTTAGAAAATTTAGTTAGTTTATAATATATCATTTAAATCTGATAACAAACAAACAGACAAGCTAAAAAAGCAAATTCAATACATTTGGTGGAGAATAATTAGTTCTTGAATTTCAGTTTTCTGTATAATGAACTTTAAATTACATTCTACTTCTATTTTTCATTTCATTTGCTATTTTTGCTGCTGGATTTTCATCGAATATACTGCAATTCTCTAAGAGAATCGTGCGAACGAGAAAAAAAAATTTCTCTAACAGTGTTTTTAAGGATAATGAAAACCTATGTTCATCAAATATGTCGCTACTAATGTTATATATTAGCTCGTCACTGCAGGAATTAAATTATATGGTGATTGATATTTCAAGATTAAGAAATATAGTGATCAAAATTGTTCCATCAATCAGTTCAAACAATTCTTATAGAATGTTTGGTCACAACTATGATAAAGTATCTTGCAACTATGATATTTCAATTGATTTTTTTCACTACAAAGCTCTTGTTTGTACTCGATATTGGATCCACGGAATATAATTTTTCAATAATCTTAAAAAAATTTTAGAATTTGCCATATTCCTTTTATGATTATTTCAAGCATTGGAAGTATCGATTTATTTAAATTTAATTTTTTGTAGTCAATTTATCCGATGGTGATAAGGTAAGGAAGAATTAGTACGTATGTTGGTATCCTTTAAATGACGAACTATCATTTAAGCATATAAAGCATATTAAGCTAGGTCAGACCTTGAAACATGAATTTTATTGCATGACAATTTTATCTCTTTAATAATCAAAGTTTGGCCCATGTAAGCGAAAGAATGAGCAAATGGCTTAGTGTATAAATGAGTACTCGAATGATGAAGTAGGTATATTTGCAAATTGATATACGAATACAAGTGCAATCAATAACAAAGTAGATAGGTATTACAGGCTGTAATTTTCGGAGCTCACAATATAATTTTTCCAGCAAAATTTCAAGCCGTACTATTAATTTAAAACCAATTTCCCAACTAATAAAAAAACTCATGGTAGACAATTAAAAGAGATTTGAAATCGTTTTCAATTGGTTTCAGCTAAAATAGAGAACAAATAATAATTGATTTTCTTTCACTATTTATGTTTATATTAGACATGCATTTTATATTATTTAATAAGAGTTATTGTTAGAATTTTTTTCGTACTGCAAATATCTTAGAAACCCCTTATACACTAAAATGTGGGTTGAACTATATTTTTTTGGCTATTTGGTGAACTCTCAATCCATTTTTAATCTGCAGGAATGTGTAGAAATCATTGGGTGACAAACCAAGAGTATTCGGCGGATGATCCATTAATTAGATGTCTTGACTGTTTTGTTTTGCTGTTTGCCTTACCCGTTATGAGGTGAATCATAAGGCTCCCTGCGATAACTTTTTATTAAAGAAATGGCTTGCCGTTGTGAAGCGATTTTAGACAAATGAATAGATACAAATAACAACAATCTGCGAAACTTCCGAAATTTAATTATTTTGTTTGGTTCAAAAAAATTGGAAACATATTATTGTTATAATCAAATTAATTTTTCAATTGAAGATACATTTTCTCGTGAGCCACCCCCATAACACAGTTCAGAATTTGGACAATTCTCCTTGAATGTGACAAGAATTATTCATTGCTATGGATCCAAAATAACCATTGAAAGTCGTAAACTTACAAATTATAACTAGATTCTTTTTCCTGTATTAAAGTGTCTATAAATTCTATATATATTTTATATAATATATATACGAGTATGTATAAATAAAGTTCCAAAATATTTTGCCCATATCAGTTATCTCTTATTATTAAATATTCATGACTATTCTGAAGGGAAAGGATAATCACAGCAGGCCTGAAAAGATTAATTTTCATTTGAAAATCATTTAATAACCCGAATGGAAAGTAGTTACCATTCGATTCGCGTGCATACACCAGGATTGTATGTAATTAGCACCAACTTATCATTCTAAATTAAAATTCAAAGTTGCGGCCTCTGTAGTTGACAGTTGCATGTCTACCTAACTTCTTTTGTGTATTCGTGTTCGCAACTTTCCGGATTAACAACTACAACCAGTTCATGTACATATGAAAAATAAGTAATTTTATTAGTGTTCCGACAACTTTCTCCAAATTAATATGCGCATTAATGAGTACTGACAATGGAATGTTGAGGTTAACATTTAATGAAGTTTAGGATTGTTATACTAGCACAATCCTGTAAAATTCAGTTTGGTTGGACAAAGAGGAATAAAATTATCATTTTTCATTGGATGCTCCAACCAAAACAGTATTAGCGATGTTCTAGGTGCTTGAATTTAAAGTTGATTGTAAGTAAAAACTTTTTTCAGACTTCAGTATGTAAATGGATGTATATAAGTGGAATGTATAAAATATTGTCAAATTTAATTTGGCCGAATTTATCAACAAACATAAAATTTGATAACAGAGTGTGATTACTAGAGCTTTCGTTTATCGACGTCTCACCATAGAACTATTTAAAAGTCTCTCAAGTACAATAGATTGAGAAGCTGTACTATGAATATTAGTTAGATGGGAGCTACTTTGAAAGTAGCTCCCATCTAATTAAATGTTTGTTACACTTTCATTTATAGATAATTCTCTGTACCAATTTCTAATATTGTGACATACATTTTAACATTAATATTTATCGTATTGAATTTTCAAACAATTGGACTCACACAATCGAGATTACCTGTTAATGACCGTCCTGGTTCTTGAGTTTGGACTTTGGCATTAATATTTGTGCAAATAAAAGTTTGTTGTCTTATATATTGTTATATTTTCATAGCCTCCTTTGTAAGGGAACAAACTCTTATCTGTCGATCAACATATTGCCTTTAATTCATTATATTGAAATCGTCATACATGATTTCTTCAACTCAATCCGCCGAACAAATGAGGATTTTTCTTTCATAGCATTTTATCATGTTTTCGTCGTTACTCTTCTGGAAATTATTGTTTCTTAATGAAATCATAAGATGGTATCATTAATGACTCATTTTTTATGGTTTTTAATTTGATGGGGTACAAAAGGGCTCAGTTCCCGTCTGGTACCCTGTTTAAACCAAACTCCCTTGCAGACAGGTACATTTTACTCGACTATGTAAGTAAGACTACATTTAATTGCATCTTTCTAAATAACGACGTATAATGCCGTCCAATTTATAATGATTCGATTGCCTTTTAACGATTACTTTCTCGCATAAGATCTATATATTTTTAAAAGTATTTATAAAAATAATAATATTGGGTATCTATGCCTATGGTAGATAAAAAAAAAGTTTTTATGGTTTTTATAATCTGCAATTGATATTGGAAAAACTATACTATATCATCTTCATTTAAAAATGCCAAATTTTTTGATTGGGATGTATGTGCTTGTGATTCGTCGATAATATCGGCGTTTGACAGTCTTCATTTCAGTGGAAAGTTTTGAATATCTCCAAATTATCTCATGAATCTTTAATAGTACGAACAAAGTCCAAGGATACTCCTGATGTTTATCGGTTGGTCACGGCCATCGCTATATGGAGGCATTTTTCTCTGGATCCACTGCCACTTCCTCATTGCTCACAATAAGATCTAGATAATTGACTCGATTCTGGGATGACTGGTACTTCATTGGGTTTATCATGAGCTGGGCAAATTGAAGTCGATTGCAGAAGTCTTCAAAATTTTGAAGCTGTTCCTCAAATGTCTTTACCAATACTATGATGTCATCCAAATAAACCAGGCATGTTTTCCAAGATAACCCTCTCAAGACGTTTTCCATAAGTCTGTCAAATGACGCGGGAGCGTTAGAAAGCTCGAATAGCATGACGTTGAATTGCCAGAAAACAGGTTGCTGCCAGCTAAAGTTTCCAGTGTATCTGGGTAGAGGGGAGCTGTCTTTCTTCGTGACGTTGTTTAACTAACGATAGTCCACACAGAATCTCGTAATTCCATCCTATTTCTTGATAAGCCCTACTGGAGACATCATGGTTCTAGTAGATGGTTCTATTACTTTCTCCTCTTCCTTCTCTCGAATTATTTTTCCTGCTTCCTCTCTCTTTGCTCTTGGTAGCCTGCTAACTGATTGTCTGATTGGCTTGGCATCCCTAGTATCTATTTTTTGTTCGCCAGCTGATGTTCTACCAGTCTTATCTCCTTTCGATACAAATAGGTTTCGATACTGCAAAATAAATTCCCTCATTCTCCTTTTCTCAGCTTGATTAAAGGACAGACCAGCTACTGACATCATCTGTTCGAATCGTTCATGGGAATTGTTAGTTGTTGTCGATTGGCGGACTATAGACCCTGATTCCCTCTTTGATTGTAATCGATTAATCGTTTACAATCATCTCACGATACTGTTCGGTGCTGCCCGTATCTGGATCAAAGCCTTCACTTACCAGTGCCACTTTGAGTCTTTCTACTAATTCACTCTTCTTATCGAACATTTATAACTTGCGATTGTCGAGTTCGGCTTTAAGTTCCGTCTATTTTAGGTCACCAAGTGTCTTAGTAATGTTTAGGTTACTATTTATTTACAATACCTCACACCTGACACCGATGTAAAGTTTTTCTTATTTATTTACACTCTCTATTCGTGGGTGAATTTATAAACACTGTCTCTCACTTATTTAATTTATTTAAACATTTTACACTATACTTAACTAACTTATATAATAATTAACTTATCATTGAGACCTAACTAACTCTAATTTATTTAAATTCTTCAGTTACTTTTCTATTTCGTTCCGTTCACTATGACTCGTTTATTTATCTGAAAATAAGTTCTAAGAAATTCTAGAAACGAAAGAAACAAAACAAAAAATAAATGGACCTTCATAGAAATTAGTTCAAAAAAAGCAATATAAACGAATCGACTGCTAAAATTAGAAAGGTATATCAAAATAAACGAATTCCGCTGTATGTCAAACGTTTTCAAATTTTAAAATTCCATTATAACCGGGCAGGGCCGGCTTCCTGTCGGGGACGAGTTCGTAGCAATATAATTGGATAAACCTTATACCATATTCATAGTGTACTACGATTGTTCCATGTAAAAACCAAGTACTAGAGGGTATACTATTATTATCTATCAATTCTGTCTTGATTAGTATCTTTTCATTATTTTTACTTGCCTATTTTCATTTATAAATGTTTTTTACGCATTCTTTCCGCTATTTCCGTGTTTTCTAATCGTTTTAAACGTTCCATTTGATAGCAGTTCTATTACTACTTGTTTCCTTGTCAAATTGATTCGTATATTGTTTAAAAAAAGTGTAACTCATAAAAGAGTTTCGTCATTTTGACTTTTCCATTTCCTCTCAGTTTGAGTCTCTATGTTTTCTGCTTTGTTTATAGTTGTAATTCAGAACATTCAATTTTCTCTTGCCGTTGGAGCTCTGTCGAAAACTATTTTTAGGTCTATATAATTGTGATTATATGTGATTGCTAGTTCTTGATCTTTTATCTATTCCTCTGAATTGGAGCTTGAGAATTCTCATTTCAATTTCTCCCATCTATTTTTTTCAATATGAAAGATGATTACTTTAACTGAAATGTTATATGTCGAGTTATGTATTTTAAATAAGACATCTAATACAATGAATCTCGAAAATTTTATGTGCTTAAACAGCTATACGGGTAGTTTCGTCCCTTTTCCACCTAGTTATCGTTTTTCGATTTTTCTCATGGATCGCTTAAATCTGAAACTTAGATGTATGTATAAACCATTCTTTCCTATTACCTTCTTTTGATTGGAATTTAATGTCGTTAAAAGGTTTGTTGTGATATAAACTTTTCATGTAGCCTACCGACTGCTTTATTTTGGACCACACGAACTACATTAGAACACTTTACATATAAACTCTCCTAGAAAAATGCTATCTGTAAAAATTGTGAGGAGTTACATAATATCTGAATGGAGAGGCAGATTAGCAATTCGTCTCTTCAGTACCAACACTGACAGGAAAGACATTAATTCCTTGTCTAATATTCATATACCGTTGCCCTCGTTTTATTTTTGAAAAGACGCTAACGAATCTCGTTTCCTTATCTTAATAAAATAAGAATATCAAAAGTTTGAGTTGGGTTGTGTCAGTTTATATTTCAAAAGAGACATAAAATCCTATAAATAATTTGAATATTTAAATTGGGAATCTCATCACATGTAATGGATGGAATTTAGTTTATTAAACTAGAAAGTTTATAACTCAATTATCAGTTCACGTAACTAATATAATACTTGAGAAATTTTCCACAGCCATTGATGTGATAATCCCCACAAAATAGTGAAGATATGTAACCGAAAAGGCTTCTACTTGCAATAGAGTAAAAAACATTCTTCCCACATAGTAATAAATAAACAAGCCTTTCACTACTTCTATCAGAATAATCCCTAAAAGCATATTGGAGCTTGGATCTCTGGAATATTAAAATCAAATAATCAGAAATACATTTCTATGGGCAAATACTGTATTATGATTAGGATTGTAGCATGACGAGAATTTGTCTATTAACAAATCTCTAGTAATATGCATTAAATCTATTGGCCAGTTATTGGTGTTATTTTCTCTTGTTGATATGGGTTCTAGAATTTTCATGGTATTAAATTTTCTTATGGTGGGAGTTGCTTCTTTGCTGGATCTAATCATTAACAAATTTTACTTCGGAGTTGTTATGAATTATTCCATCAGAGATGAATTATGATGTATATGATTGATTCTAAAAGTTGCGATTTGTATCTTTGATAAAGATTTATTGAACAAGATAAGTATGATTATTGTTTTATAGTTCAATGATTCGTTTCCCATCCTCTCTTCTTTGTATAACCAGCTTATTTGTCTAGTCAATATGTTTTTTGTGATTGTTATGTTTTTCTAGGGTCATTCATAGATGTAAGTGATTAAATTTATTTTCGTTTATCTTTATTCTGATTTTTTGGAATAATTTTGTAATTGGTTTCTGTTGTATCATTAGCATTAGCAAGTAAGACGGAAGATTTTCAACTTTGATAAGTTAAGTTATATGTCATAAAGAGACAAATGTTTCTTGGAATACTGCCTTTCAGTAGCTTCTTTTCCCACAGATTTTTTATGATGTTATTTGTAATTTAATGTACCTGCTAAGTGCCCTAGGCAAAATCCAAATTGGTATTGTGGGAACCTCTCTTCTGATGTTATGTTTTCAATTTTGTATAGTGTGTAGTTTTTGGTGTAATTTTCAAATCTAAAATTATGCTTTCATTTCATTTCCTGAGTGGCCGTTTCTATGTTTTGTTCTATTTCTTTATCTATTCCATTATTGCGCAGAGTATTACAAAAGTGACGTATGAAAAGTACTGCTTTCTGTTCTTCACTTTTTGTGCAGGATCGATTGTTGAGTATTGTTTGTCTAATTGGAAGCTTTAGTTCTCCGGACTTTCTTCTATTTTAAATTAGTTTGCATATTATATGATGATCTCGGTTTATAATTTGTAGCTTGTCGGTAAATGATGAATTGCTTGAATTTTTTTATTTGATTTATTAGTTATTTGATTTAAGTTTTGTTTATCCAATTGGGTGCCATTTTGGTATGGTTCCTCTCTTTTTTTAGAAGATATTCAGTGGATGGGTACCGATTTGTTTCTGTAGCTGTCATGATCAAGTGGATTTAATCGCAGCTTCTTACAGTAGTGTTATCATCTAGGTCTTTAGGAGGTCTCAGTCGAAAATTTGAATTAATATTGTTTGTAAGTATATTTCTGTTGCCGCAGTTAGTTCAATTGCTACGTAATTTATTTTCTCTTTGTTTTGCAGAAGCTGTTGAACTGATCTACATGATTTTCCATGGAAATCCTCTCAACAAATATTTATCGATATTTATGATATACATCAAGTCCCAACATACAACCCAATTTTATCGCTTTATCCCTTTTAATCGAGTTTTGCGTAAATCCAGTGTTTAATATCATTATTCTGGTTATTAACAGTATCATTTAGTTTATGGATTTTTCCCGTCAATTTATCAATTACAAATTATCAGTAAACACGGCAATTTTGAATATAATCCACCAGGACATTTGAACATTGGAGTATGATATATAACTATGGATATTCGTGACTTTGTGCATAACACTTACTGAATAATTAGTGACAGTTTATGCTGATTTTCGTAATTATATATATATATATATATATATATATATATATATATATATATATATATATATCATTCCATTTGTATTGTAGGGCTGTTAAACGCATTAAAGAACATTTAGATGCATAAATATATCAAAAGGTCTAAGAAATAAGAAATTAAAGAAATTTATATATATATATATATATATATATATATATATATATATATGTATATATATATATATATATATATATATAAATTTCTTTAATTTCTTATTTCTTAGACCTTTTGATATATTTATGCATCTAAATGTTCTTTAATGCGTTTAACAGCCCTACAATACAAATGGAATGATATAAATTAAAATTGTGAATCTAACAAAGAAACTGTATTAGGATTAATAACATTCATTTTTAATAATACATATTTCTCTTATAATTATAAAAATTAGCAGATTATGTAATGAATTATATTTTGGACCTTATGATATCCATATAATAAAAATAATAGTTTGCTATTTTACTCCAATACTTTAGATCCTCATATTCAATTCACTATCGAAAGGGAGAATACTGAACTATCGTTGCCTTTTTTTGATACTAAGTTTATTAGAAATGAAGTTCTTCAAGATATATCAATTAATATTTATATGACCTAACCTAACACTAAGATTAATTTACTTAAACAGATGAAAAATTGAGTACTTATAATTTCTGATCAAATATTCTATAAAAAGAACCTTAAAATACTTCATAAACTTTTTTTCTGAAAATTTCTGGCATCGGTGTCTTACCTAATTATACACCATACCATATATAAAATCGGTTAACCTAAACTTTCTAAAATCTTCAAACAACACAATATTAAGATAACTTACAGTCAAATCCTTAGTATTGAATCTATTTCCACTAAAATAAAAGATAAAACACCAACCAACAATTTGGCTAACATATTGTATGAAATTCCTTGTTTAAATTGTGACTAGAAGTCCAGGAAGTCACTTACCCCTTTGATAACTGCTCACAAAAGTGATTATATTGATAGGTGTTCAGATATTCGTTATGATGGTCATTTTATTAATTGTAAATCTGCAAGTAAATCTTGAAAATTGAAAATATCTACAAAAATGCCTATTTTTAGAATCACCTTGTGTAACCTTCGCATATCGTTTAGATCTGGAGACAACAAAACAAACTTGAATAACAACAAGAATCATAATTTTTCTTAAGTTGGATGAAAGTGCACATTTTATTAAAATCGGGTCATCTCTTCAAGAGTCGCTATTGCAGACAAACATTCATATATATCAATATTGTTAAATTTGAATACAATTTTCTATTTATTGTTTTAAATCTTACAAAGGACTGAAATTGTCAAGAAAAACCAAGCCATTAAAACCGATGAATAATACGATGTTTATTCTATAAAAAACATCTCTACTCTCAGTGCGACGTTTAGCGGATTCTATAAGACGAATGGAAATTTTACCGGAATTTCCCAGCGATTCTTTACGTAAACATCCGTGCACGTGTAACAGGTGAAAAGCAAGGAAAACACCATAACGAAGTAAACACTTTTGAGAATGATTTTTATCTTGTCATAAATCTTCGTAGCTAAGCGAAAATACTTCCTCCTAAATATATTACAGCGTTTTTTCATGAATATATCCCCATTGCTAGCTTGTTACTCGTAAATGTTTTAAATAACGCACTTTAAATTGGTCTCTTCAGAAATATTATTTACCTCCTTCGAGACAGTGTGGAGCAGCCAAATAAAATATATTCATTATTTTGGTTTTAGTACATGTTTATAAGATTTTATAATTACAAAAATTTGTTTTCATCTTAATTCCCATCGAATTGTATATTTGGAAGTATTGCTTGAAAACTTAACGAAATGATATGGTAAATATATGAATATGTGTATGTAATAATATGGCCCATTAGTGTGTGGAAGTGCAAAAACTTACTTATAATAAAATATACGAAAAAAATTTGAATAAAAGTTGTGTACAGCCTAAGCGTGACAACAAGAAGTAAAGCTTTTTTAAATAGGACACCCTGTATATTTGTTCACCATCGACTTTAGCGTATATATATATATATATATATATATATATATATATATATAAATCTCTTCAATTTCTTATTAAAGACTTAAGGAAAAGTTGAAATGTCAAAATTTATCTTTCTTTTAAAAACTATCATATTATATTATATATTGGTCTTTAATAAGAAATTGGAGAAAATTATATATATATATATATATATATATATATATATATATACGCTAAAGTCTGTGAACAAATATACAGGGTGTCCTTTTAAAAAATCTATTTGTAGTTTGATTAGAATTTACAAAATAGAGCCATAAATTTTATTCAAATAATATAGGTCTTTTTTATCATTTTTAGCTTTTTCGTTCTTATGAACCATTTCTAAAAAATTTCTATTTCGTGAATCTTCATAATTGAATTTATATTTTTTGATATTTCGTGTTTTGTTAATGCAGTTTATTTTTTTTTATCATATTGATGATCTTTTAGTCTATTTTCCAAATACTGAGATGTCTCCCAATGTAGACAGCGTCTCAATTAGTACAAGGCACTCGATACATAGAATTACTTCTTTTATTTTTTGGTACTATAGATTTTAATTTAGAGAAATATTTGGATAACGTATTATAACTTTTATGACTTATAATAATATCATATTTATCAAAATAATTTGATAGTTGTTGGGAAAGTCCTGGTACATATGATAAGGAAAAATATTTTGTTTTGATGTTTCGTTTCTGTTTTGTGTTTTAATTGTTTGTAGTATCTGTCAATGCAGTTTTTGCTTTATGAATAGCTAAGCATCAAAATTTAGGATCTGATAGTGGGATAGATCTGTCAAACTTATTATTCCTGATCTTTTTTGTGATATATGATGACACGAATTGAAGTTGAAATATTTTGAGGACCAAGTTGGTTTCATATACCATCCTGTTCTTATGTTATTGTCAATTTTATATTAGAATATTTTTGAAAAGTAGCATCATCGTCGCCGACTAGATTTTGCCAATATGAGGGGAAACAAACTCCATCTCTATTCAGACTTTGTAAAAAATAGACACATAGCTAGGTAAAGTAAGGTTAGGTTAGGCCATAATGTAAACATTCAATAAGGTACGCAAGGCGCGACTCTCTTTTTGCCACCCGGTCCATAAGACCAAATATAGGAGCGCACACGATTACTCATGTGATAAAATGCGTAAAAATTATGGGGTTGACACGGGCCTGCTGGTTTATAAATCTTTGAGTAATTTCTGTGCTAGTATTTTCAAAATAAAGAAAATATAAATTCTATTCTTTCACCTTACCGAGCTGACATAGAGTAGAAAGTCATAAAACGCGTAGCGTTACTTGCGCTTTCGTAACGTCGCACCTCCATGAGTTTTTGATGTTTCCGCGCGAACTTTGATAAATATTGGAGGTTTTTGATTCTTTCGGGTTTATTTAATCCTACTAGGTTTCAAGAAGTAGTCTTTGAAAACATCTAACATTAGTCTTAAAAGTCATCCAGAGGGTTAGTTTAAATTATTTTCGCAAGAAAACGGAATATATTGAACAGTTTATAGGTCTATGAAAGAGTCTATTCCAAAGAGTTCCGAACCAACTAATTTCTACAAAAATGTGCTTTTGTTTTGGTTTTTTCCCAACAACTCGCTTAGTTTTTGAGCAACCAAGTCCTTCAAAAAAGATTTTTGCAGGTTTTTTTGAAGCTATAAGCCCATCTAAATAAATTTTTGTCTCATTCAAATTTTACTCTACAAACAAATAGAAAGCCAAAATTTTCAAAAAACCATAATTTTGTATTCTACAAAATTTTACGTATCAATAAAAGTTTTTGAGATATTTTGAAGAAAATGCGATTTTTCATTACATTACGAAAATGAATTATTCACTTGAGTACTTTAAACTAGTACAATACTCGAAACACATTACAAGGACATGAATAAAGTGAATTGTAAAGTGACAATGATTTTTTTCAAATATAGTGGAGAGCGGGGATTTTCAAATTAAAACATATTACTTGACATTATTCTCTTCATAATTCGCTTAGTTTTAATGCTAGGAAATTCTATGAAAAATAAAAATGGAGGTTTTTTTAAGTACTTTAAAAATGTATTCATGAATTCTGCACGACAAATACAATGCTTTTTGGTTATTGTACGTGAAAACTTTCCACTTTGGCATTTCAAAATACCAATTAACTTTTTACAAGTAATACTTGAGTTTGTATCGGGTCTACAAATATCATAAATGAACGATTTTTCAATTTTTTATATGCTATAATATTGCTTACTACAGATTTTTTGATTAAATGCTTAATTCGCGGGAAAAACCGATCAAAAATGTGTTTTTTGTCTGAAAATCGAAAATTTTAACTGCAAAAAACTTGAAAAGTATTGACATCTAAAAAAAAATTCATGAAACAATGTGTGGGATCAGTCAATTCATCGATTTAATCAAATTTAAGAAAAGATTTAGATTTAGAAAAATTTTTCACTCCCGAGGTGGCATCCACCCCCAGAAAAAAAGCAACCCTCGGCCAGGGTAGATTTTGAAATAGATGATAAGTAGAACCCACATTCAAATTTTTATGAAAATCGGTGCTGTATGGAATAAATAAATAAAATGGTCATTTACTGTACAATCAGTATTACTATATACTTTTTCGAATGGAGTTCATTGTAGCCCTTATCTAGCTCTGGAATATATCCCTGAATTTATTTTGTCTCTTTTAAAATTAATACAAAATAATTCAATTTTATCAGTGGAGATGAAAATAATATATCGTTTTCATCCATTAACATGTCCTGTAGTTATTTTTCATTATCAGATATTTTAAATCGAATTATTTCAAAGTTGTGTGAAAATAATTATCCTCTACTATTCTCAATTTCATCAATATGTCAATAAACACAAACTTGTGATATGGAACCTAAATAACTTATACATAGGCCTGTTTAGAATTTAAATACTGTTCCGTTCCATTATAACCTCATTTAAATTCAAAAACATCCAAATAGTCTAGCGTCAAGAAGATCGAATTCAATTTAAAAGCTCGTGATCGTGATGTTCCAGGGATATAGGTCAACTAGTTATGTAGATTTCATGGACTCGAAAATAGCATAGAATATATTGGAAAATTCGGTATGTTATGGTCAAAAGATAATTATGAGAGAAATCGAATGATAATAAATTTCCTTAGAATTCTCAAGTAAATTAATTGGATGGAATATTCGAAAGACGGTTTCCATTTTCCAGTGGCATATTTTTCTGGTTCTCTCTAGCAGTTATTTGTAATTAATATGTTCTCCTCATCATTTACTGTTTTTTTCAATCATTCTGCATATTGACCAGACAAGGTTTTGTTATTATAAAACGAGACTGGTGATAGAAAATATTTAATTTTGATATTATATACATTTATTATTATTATATATACTCCTCCTATATCCCTACATCACTTCATACGAAACAGTATTATTCGAGCAGGAAGTCTTTTTCTGCCACTTTCTCCAGTCTCTCACCGCTTTTTTTCCACAGGTTCAACAGACTCATATCTTGCTCCTTGTTCCCTTCAATGCAGATTTGACTTTAGGAAAAGATTTGACTTTAGGAGAGAGATAGAAGTCGCACGGTGCAAAATACGGTGACAAAGGTGGATGGTCTATACTGGGATGTATTTGGCTAGGAACCTCTTAACGGACAGTACGGACTAAAACACTTATCGCATATTAAAATTTTTCTTTGTTAATTTCGCTATCGACAGTCAATCGAACAATATTGCCGACTTTTTGACGTGGAACGGTTAAATGACGAGAAACACCGCAACAAACATTCATTGCTCTACACTTGTTGCAATAAATATTAAGTTTTAGTTACAATTTTTCCAAGTTCCATATGAATTTCACAATTTGTTGTTCTATTTTTAGGTCGATCATATTCACAGAAAATTAAAAAGCAGCCCCTATACAAAAAAAGGACACGGCTACATTGGTTGGTTGCTGAACAGGTGACAGTCGCTAACCTTTGGCGCATTCGTTCTTTCTCTGCAGCAACAGTAATCTTGTTACTTAATAGCCACACCTCCTCAATTCTTAGGCTTTAATCAGGCTTTCGATAGTATGAACAGAAAATAAGAAAGGAAGTCCTCAAGGATTCTGGTTTTATAGATGACGATACGGCCTTAACATCAATCAGTATGAAACTGCTTAAAGTCACATACCTAAAATTAATTGTGGAATCTCAGGAAAGAAGAAGAAAATAAATAAAAAACTGAAGTAATGTTTTTATACAGTACCAAATGACAAACTGTGAAAAAAGAGATAAAAGAAAACGATTACGTACTGCAAGTTTTGAGTATTTAGGTTTCTTAAGAAGAGACAACGACAGAATATTGAAAATGAGGTAATAAGTACTATGGTGCTGATATAAGGAATCTAACAGGAATATTAACTGAAAATGTTCGAGAGAAAAATTTTATGAATATTGATGAACTATGACATTGTGAGGATAAATAATGATTAAGACATAGTGAAATTCAGAAAAGCACACACACCAGGAAGGTGTGAGGGGATGGCTAAGAAAAATAACAGAATAAAACACTCAACAAGGGAAAGACTAAAATAAAACCAAAATGACAATACCAGGTTAATACGGATTTGAAATTGTGAATATTAAAGTAGGAAGAATGTCGACATAGCTTTTATTCGTGTAGAAGCCAATATTCGTATGAGGTCTATGATATCTAAAATATGAAAGAATTTTAGCGGTCAAGTACTCGTGTTTGAAAAATGAGTCGTTAGAAGGCATGATAAAGAATAATGAACTCTGATCGTATTACATCCTCACAATCGAGAAAGATACTCGTAATAATTATAACCTTAATTAATAAGTCATAATTTCTAATAACAGAAAGAAATTCCATCACCAAAAGTCTGCCAGTGAGAGCGCTTATTGAGAATTTGTAGACTTTATTGGACGTACATTTAGAATGAATTATAATGGAATAGATTTTTCTTCATCTTGTTGAGATTTCACTTTTGAAAGATATTTCTGTACCTTTGACGCAGATATTCTTCAGGTCATTTACAAGGTTACTGTGAGAAAATATTAAAACGGGTAATATTCTAGGTATTCATTTGGGAGTTACAATTCGTAGAAGGTCTAGTGCAGTTCAGTTTTACTCGTGTCTTGATTTTGCTTCCAGAATAAATATTTTACACAGAATTATTGCAAATAAATGTTTTTTGATGTAGATTGACAATATATTCGTGTAAAGACAATTTTAAAGTATTGTGAGGTATATTTCTACGATTATAGATTTGCCTACTCCATTATAAAATACTTCAAAATCGTTTGCTACGGACTTTTTTTAAACTTATTTTTACAGTTGTATTTTTAAAAAATGATTTGTTTAATTTGCAAAAAAACTGGTGATAAAATTTTACCGTTTGACTCAGTAGAAAAATTGAATCAATGTAGGAGAATGTTAATCTGTATTCAATGAGATTCACGACCAATATGATAGTGCACACGAGGATGAAGACTATGAAACAACAGAATAATTCCACAAACATAAATTTTGTATTTTTTAATTAGAATAAAACAGTTCTTCTTTAATTGTATATATCCAGCTAATATATATTTTACTCTCCACATGAGTTTTCACTTACCTAAAGAATATTCTAAATGTACGTCCAATAAAGTCTACAGATGCTCAATAAGCGCTCTCACTCTATATTACATGTTTCCATATGCATCGCTCGCACTCGCACGGACACGTCTTTCACTCTGGCAGACTATTGGTGATGGGATTTCTTTCTGGTATCAGGTATTATGACTCATTAATCTGTTTAAATTTCAAGACTGATGAAATGACAAAATTGGATTGTTTTTATAAATATCTTTAATGTTCTCTCAATAATTAGGAGGGATGTAAATGTTCTGGCAAAAATTTTATGCAGTAACAATACTGTAGAAAGTAATATCCTAGAATTTTATGACTGATACTTTAACAGAAATAAATCTTATTTCTGACCCTCTTTAAAAATTCATGGTAGTGGCTTTTCAGCATCTGTAGGTATTAAGGTTTGACTGTGAAAAGTTTCATGACTTTTGAAATGACCACCTAAAATTGGTCACTGGCTCTCCCTCCCTTTCGAGGTGATTGCTAACGTGATCTCATTGAAGAGGCTATCCTAACAGATTGACAAATTGCAACGCGTTCAAATTTGGCAATACTTATATCAAGAACTCGAAAAGCAAACCGAGAGTTAAATGAGTAAGTCTTGCCAGTATATTTTCACATGTTTCCATCAAAATCAATATAGATTAATATATTATAGTACTATAATTGTGATAATTAATAACGTTAGTAACGTCATATACCTGGAACACTATATAAACGTTTTTATGTCTTATCTTTCCGTATACGAAAAACTGTGTAAATAAATAATAACGAAACCGTCGAGTAAATCCTTCATAGCAATTTCATTAAATGAACGAAAATTGATGCGATAATCCGGCTTTACACGGCTTGAGAACAACACATACTCCCTCTACCGGAAAATTGCACAACGGGTTAAAACAAATGCCATTTACCTAATTTGTAGTGCTACTATGCTTGTATGTATGTATCGGTTCATCGGATAAGATCAACAAATCCTAACTAATTCATATACGGGGTTGATTAATTCTCATGTGTGCGATAATACAATGTATGTTATCTTTTCAAACATAAGATATACATAGGTATAGTAGTTATAGGGCGTTTTGTTAATCTGGTAAAGTTGGTTTTGGCTCTACGCATTTTCCGATAAAATCTAATCACTTTTATAGTTGAAACAATATTTTTATTTCCATTTTGCAAAGAAAATTATCGAAACTTAAAATCTATTCGTTAACTTGCTTTCAACCTCATTTCAACCAACAACAGAAAAATAATTACAGCTGTTCATAATTTTTTAGAACAATAAATTCTGTAAGTCTTCTTTCCGTGTAACGACTTTTACTATTTCATTGTAAATATCAGATGTTGCTAAATTCTTTGTCAATATAAATTGAGTAAAGGCCTAACACCACGACAAGAGTCAAATTTTCCTAGCGTCTTGCCATTCCACTCCACCTTACTCACCTGAAACACCCCGGTGACAAATAGCAATGTTTGTTTCCACTTTGTCCAATCAGAATCAACTATCTATTTTCCAAATGCTTGTAACCTTTTTACTGATAATTCCTCGTAGTTTATGGAATAGTCAGGAAATGATATTTGTTAGATACTGTTTTCTTAAAATGAAAAGTTTGGGATACCAATATTATCAACTAAGTCCTTTTCATTTCATTTGTCCGATATCTATACTTATTTATATAGAATGTAGCTATTTTATGATAAGCATTAGTTGAACGAATTTGAATGCTGCATTTGTGCCATATAAAGGAAAAATGATTATTCATACCTCGCCAACTAAAGTGCTTCTCTTGGTATTCTATTTATTCAAAACTCCATTTTCTCCATTCCATAGATTAAAATTAATGGTTTGAAGATTTTCACTATATATATTCTTCTACGAGTATTTAACTCCTGACAAGCAACAACATTTCAGTTGACGCAGCAGTTTATATGCATTGGGATAATAGATTGTTCGTTATTTACTTCGCTATATTGAGAGAAATAAAAAAATATTATAATAGCAATACAGCTAGAAAAAAGGTTATAAACATATGGGAATCTCCAAAACGGAACAACAATAGTTACGGATGATATATGTTTTAGTTACGAATTTCTGGAGATGAAGAAAATGTTTTATATTTAACCAATGAAGGCATCTGCACGTAATTAATTCTGCTTTCAGTCTATTTTGTTTAGTATGTATGTATGTATAAAACAAGTAGGTTATTCATTTTAAAAATATATGAGCTAACCTTCCGATATCTTTGGATTAACACCAAAACTATCTCTGTTCTTGTAGAACAGACAAAATTATCAAATTACGTTTCATATCCAAGTAATAAATCCATGCAAATGTATTCGTAAAGTGAAAAAAGGAGGTAATATTTTTTTAGGTTAAAAAAAAATTTGATTAGAAAGTATATTCAAATAATCAGGCCATCTACTCAAGTCGATTAGAATATATACAGTTTCAATCAGAGAGGAAAAGAAGAGAGTTTTATGGCAGGACACTGCTGAGGAAGCGAGACATCATTTTGAGCCCTGTAAAACAAATGTTCAATGGGTCATGCCAGCAATGTAAAAAGCATTGATCCTCGAATGGTGTGGGGTGGGTCAAAATTCATGGTGACTTTACTAAGATACTGGTAATATTTTGGTCGATACTTGAGTGAAATTTAATTCAAATTTGATACATGTAATATATCATGTTTTACTAATTTAACTTGGGTGACGATAGAAGTATTTCATAATGTAATCCACAATTAATATCTTAGCTATAAAATTATGGTTTACAAAAATGGAAAATGTAGAAAATAATAAGTTTCTGCTGATAGTGTAATTTTAATCAAACACACTATATTCATTTGTTTATTCTATTTATTGGAAATTTCTTAATATTTGTAAAATAACAATAAGGTTGTTCGATTTTTCACTAGCAAAATATTGTGAATATGTCAAAATCTAATAAAATTTAATATATAAGGAATTAGAAAATATTCAAATGTTTATATATTATATATAATATATGTTTATATTGCGTGTTTATATAAATATATTGATGCATCTAAATGTTCTTGATTTTTTAGTTCTCTTCTGTTTCACAATTAGTTTTTTTTGATAGTTTTTAATAGAAAGATAAATTTTGACGTTTCGACTTTTCTTTGAGTCTTTATCAAAATATGATATTGACACTGACAATTTGCTCATTTATATTGATCTATAGATCACCTTCATAAAGAATATCAAAATAAGGATAAAATCAACTTAGAACATTGTTCCAATAAGAAAAATTAATTTTTTCTTGGCCTCTACATCTCAAATATATAGCAGCAATCAATTAAATTATTTGTAGTTTTATTAGAATTTACAAAATAGAGATATAAATTTTACTTAAATTATTTAGATTTTCTTTATCATTTATAGCTTTTTCGTTCTTATGAATGTGAACCATTTGTAAAAATCTTTTTCGTGTATTAGATTCCGTTTCAAGAATTTTTGAATCTTTATAATTGATTTATGTTTTTTTTTGATATTTAATGGTTCATTAATGCAGTTCTATTGTTTTTATCATATTTATGACCTATTAGTCTATTTTCTAAATACTGAGGTGTTTGCCCTATGTAGAGAGCGTCTCAATTAGTACAAGGCACTCGATATATAGAATTACTTCTTTTGTTTGGTTTGGTGTTTTAGATTTTAATTTAGTGAAATATTTGGATAATATATTATGTCCTCTATAACTTTTACTAATATTGTATTTATTGAAATAATTCGATAATTGTTGGGAAAGTCCTTGTACATATGGTAAGGAAAAATGTTTTATGTTTTGGTGTTTCGTTTCAGTTTTGGTTTTAAATTGATTGTAGTATCTGTTTATTTAAATAATTTAAGTAAAATTTATAGCTTTATTTTGATAATTCTAGTAAATTTAATATATTTGAGATGTGAAAACCAAGGAAAAATTAATTTTTCTTATTGGGACAAAGTTCTAAGTTGATTTTATCCTTATTTTGATATTCTTTATGAAGGTGATCTATAGATCAATATAAATAAGCAAATTGTCAGTATCAATATCATATTTTGATAAAGACTTAAAGAAAAGCCGAAACGTTAAAATTTATCTTTCTTTTAAAAATTATCAAAAAAAACTAATTTTATAACAGAAGAGACTTAAAATCATCAAGAACATTTGGATGCATTAATATATCAAAAGGTCTAAGAAATAAGAAATTGAAGAAATTTATCTAAATATATCTGCAAAAAACCTCATCTTCATAGTTCAAATTAAATTACCAAAGAGTAGGCTTGAAAGGAAATTTCCAATTTCCTGTATCAGAATATAATAACTCAAATAAATAGCTAAATTTCCGATTAAGAAGAAGAATGGATCCCAGTGTGAGCCTTTTCTCTTTTCTAGAAATGAGAAGAAATTGTTTTTCAATAACAAACAAATACTTATGATTACAAAATATATTCCTAGATGATCCACCGCGTTATCTTAAAATAATTATGCTCATATTTTCTCCATTATCATTTCATAATTTCAGTACCCAATACAGAAGTTGTGTCCTTTTTTCGCAACCCTCTATTATCCTCTACTGGATGCCACTTCATTTTATATTATACTATATCATCAGACTACTGACCATACCAATAAATTTGCATTTTTTTGTCTTTTTAAACGATTTTTCCGAGCTATTACTGCTGTTTTTGATATTACTGCTTTTAGTATGTATTCTGGATCTGAGTTTAGTTGTTGAATATATTTTCAGAATATTTTTTGCTTGCATGCCTGTTGCCGATATAAGTACTCTTGGTATTACTCGTAATAGAACTTATTCTTGTTGCCATAGTTCTTCAAGTTCAATGTCAATTGGGTCTACTTTTTCCTTGTTTTTCTTATAACATTAATTTTGTTCGGTATAGCAATGCCCATCTGATATGTTTTTTCATCCTTTTCAAAAATTTTTATAGCTTATAACATATCGCTAATTTCTGATTTTTCGTGCTGCGTTGATGCACATAGTCTATGGCCAACAATATTTTGTATCATGCTATATTGTTCGTTTACTTACTTGATATCATCTAATTACGTCTTATCCTATGCTGCCTTCATTGACAATTTTTTTCTTATTTTTTCTTCACTATTAATCCACCTTACATTGCTATCATGAATCTCTCAGTTTCAGTAAAGAGCTCCTCAGCATGTAGCCCATTCACATGGTTGGTTGGACGTTATGTACTATTAAGTGTGATGTGTTTTCTTAATTTTAAGTAGGTCTATTGTTTGTCTGCTTCAACTGTTGCTTGATGTAGTAGTTTGGCTTTGTTAAAAAAGTAGTATCGCAGGTATATATTGTATATATACAATGAGAGATCTTGTAAGTGTGGAGTTTGTTCAGATCTGTATTCGACCATTTTATCACTTTGAATAAGTACGTAGAATTTGGTATGACGAAGTTGTTTCAAATTTGTTGCTGAATACTCGTATCAATGCGAATTTCCATCCTTCTGTTCCATTTATTTTTTCTTAGTCTTGTTTCTTCTACTTTTCTTGAAAAGTAGATGTCCAGCTTTCGTGACACCTCTTGGGAAGTCGGCCGGGAGGTCTCCTTGATGTTGGTTTCTCATGCTTTGCTCATTAAGCCCATCGATCTACCATCATTCTGTTGACGTTGTCTCTCCAATATCGCCTTCTCAATCTCGTGAATCGTACTATATCCTGAATTTTCAGATTTTCTTTTATGGCTTTGCTCCTTATTTTATCTCTTAGACCCACTCCCTTAATAGTTCTCAATGTTTTTCCATATGAAGTCTCGTAGATGATCAGAGATTCGTGAGGCCTTTTTTACTTGGGTTCGTACCTCTTGTTGTAAGTTTTTGACGCTTGTGATCTCGACTCCCAAGTATATACATTGCACACACAGGTGAATGGGGTTGTCGTTTACAGCTCGTTTACATCTTGTAGGCGATTTTGCTATTACCATTGATTCTGTTTTCTACAGATATCTACATATTAAGGTTTTCGGCTCTTGTTTGGAATACATATATCAAACGATGTAGGTCATCCTCGTTTTCGGATATCAAGATTGCATCATCGGCGATAATATCTTTATTGATCTTCGTCCCGTCTTATATCCTCCAGAAAATTCATTCACGCTATTAATTATTTTATCCATGAATAAACTGAACTAAAATGGGCTTATTGATGTCTTCTATTACGATTATGTAATTTGAGGGTATCCTTGGTTTCCGAAGTATACCAATGATGTCAGCTATTTGAACTCTACCAAATGTCCTTTTGAGGCCAACAAAACAAAGGAATCGGGGTTTTTGATATTGGATAGATTTTTCAATAATTTTTCTGGGTATAGAAATGGTGTCTATTGTCGGTCTATTTTCTCTGAGCTCTATTGTCCTTCGCTTATTTTTATTTTATCCATTACTTTTTTTAATTATTTTGGTCAGCAACTTATGCTGTTTAGCAATGAAATCATTCTATGATTTTTTGGTTCATTTTTCTTTCCCTTTTTGTATATTGGGATTGTGATGATGTTTTTTCAATCAATAGGTACTTTTCGGGTCGAGAAAATTTTTTGGAATATTATTGTGATCGCTGTTTCTAGTTCAGTTCTCTGTACTTAAACATTTCGTTAACGATTCGGTGAGGGACAGAGGCATTTCTGGTTTTTAATTCTGCTAGTGCCTCATGTACTTATTCGTATGTTGTGTTATCTTCTTCTCGAAGTTCTTCTGTGTGGATATTGTCTGCGAAATCTCTTAGTTACGTTTCTCATTCTACTGATGTAATGATGTTTATTTGTACTTCTTCATTGTCTGCTCTCCTGCTGTTTCTAAGTTCGTTCCAAATTTTCTTCTATCATCTAAATAGAGCATGTTCCATATTGACAGTCAAATTTTCCCAATGTGCCTTCTTATTTCGTTTATGGCATCATTTACTTTGTTTCTAGCCACTTCATATTTTTCGTATTCTTCTGTTGTTATTATGCTCTTATATTTGATATATTCTTCTTGTTTTGCATTGTAATATTTTCATTTTACCTATAAACCATTCTTTTGTTTTTTTGCGTTTATGTTCACTCTCCTAATTCCGAATGCTTCCTCGATACTCTGCATTATATTCGTTTTGATTCTATTACACATTTACTCGACATCTTCGTCTACTATAGACTTGGACGCCATTTACTCTGGTATAATGCCCTTATTGAGCTGACGTTGAAGGACTCCACGTTGAACTTCTCAATATAAATTGGTTTATTCTTCTGGGGTTTGCTTTGTAGCGGTATTTGAGAAATATTACTATTTATGTGGTGCACTTCATCAGTATCGTTTTCAAATTTATCGTAAATTAGGATGCCCACTCCGGCTTGTGCTCTCTGGCTCTTCTTTCTTTCTTTATAGAACAGTATATAATTTTAGTACCTTGTGTTGCGTTCCCCCTATTTCTTCAATTTCGACAATGGACATATATCTGTTTACTTCCATTATCACCTCTCGATCTTTGCTGTTCCATAATGTTATATTCCAAATTCCAATTCGTATTTTTGCGATTTCCGTAGTCGTTTTTTTTCCTTTGTATCGCCGTGTCGTTATTTCATGAAGTGCGCCTAGTTCCCGACGCTCTATTAGTTGTACTTTGAGCATTGAGCTCTTTTACAGTAGGTAGGTTGCTAGCCTTGTCCACCTCCTTTCTCGGGAATTTTTTTTTCATTCTGAATTATTATTAAACTTGTATCTATTTTTGTAAAAAACAATTGTAAATTCAAAACACCACTAATATTTTTCACCATTATTGTATCTCACATTATAAATTTTTTTGACTGATATCAAACAAATAATCTACACTTATTTTAATACAAATATAAAAATTTTTAGTTGCAGCTTCATGAAATCAATGAACAAATGACTTGAATTTCTATATAGCGGTAAACCCAAAGCAACCGTACGCGAATGTCTTGTTGAGAGAGATTTCTTTTTAACACCCGTGATGCGAGTTTCGCATCAACCCCGTACTCTTGTGAAAAAATAAAACTCACTTGAGAGTTTCCAAATTCCTGTCACTCACCACCCACATAAAAACGTTTATTTATTGAATAATGCATGTGGTCCATTCGAAATTCACCCTTATCAGTATTTACTGGAGTCCCACTCATGTTACTATTATTATAATAGGGTGTATGAAGAATGACGTCTTCACTGCTCTCAATCGAGAATATCCATCAGCCAATTGAACACTTATATGAATTCTTTTAGGAACAAGTGACATGTTATGTATGACATAAATGAAATCAACATCAATTTCCTTGGCGCTATTCACGATGTACTTTTAATAGTAGCAAAGTTTTGGTTCACTATAGTACATCTGAAACATTTCCAAATTAACGTTCTCCATAACCGGAAACCTTACTAAACATTATAGTAGAGTGTTAATTCATTGGAGGTATCCTGATTCATCATATTATCTAATTTGTTTTTTTAAATTAATGTCGGAATAATTCCACTTTTACTTTATTATCACTAATAACAACAATATATATATATATATATATATATATATATATATATATATATATATATATATATATATATATATATTTATTTCATGAGGAAGTAACTAATTGACAAATTATTTTATGTACCATACTGTTTGAGGAATGCATTAGAATAATTTGCGACTTACCCATAAAATTCAGTTCAGCCCATGTGAATTTTTCAGGACAAAATGTTTCAACTTGTGAATACTGACAAACTGAACTTTTATATGAATATAGCATCTATTTTATCAATCTAATCACTTTAAGCCAATTCAAAATATCGGGATAATATTTCATTCAATGTTTCATGGGTTTTTATGTTGCAAGTATTCGATAATAACTTTTGCTAACATTCAAAATTATCTGATTGTTTTCATATCTGCTATCGAGATTGTCGAATCTAGAAGCTGTCATCACATTTTAAAAACTTCGCTTACTTTGCCATTATTAGCTAAAGACTGAACACATATTTATTATTAGATTTTAATGTTGTTATGTTTCCCGAAAAACGCCTTCCATTTATTCAATCAATATATACTTGATATAGATTTTCTTCTCATGGTACCATTTTTCTTATTTCATCAGTTTAGTTTCAGGTAAAACATGTGTTAAGACAAACCTTTCTACAATAGCTCAATGCAGAACTAGTACAATACAATAATTAATACAATATTTCTGTTTCTGTTTTATTTTGCTCACTTGAAACAATTTTTGAAAGCCCACTAGCCCATTGTCTCTAAAGTGTTTCTGTTAAAATCAATTTCTTCCATGTTTTCGTCTCCATAATTAACCACCTCTTCAAATTTTCTTTCGATGTCATGATAGCTGGATATATTAGTCTCATAAGTTTTCTCAGGAATACTATAGCATAATATGATTATAAAATATCAACATATTTTTGAGGACGGGCTATGACTACTTCAATCACCTCACCTCACCTCGAAATCGGAAAGGATTCAATGGAATAAAATAATAATCTAGTCAGGGAATGTATTGAAGGTGGGCATTGAATAGTGCAAAATAAAGTGTCTGTTAATGATAATAATACAGAACAGAATATCTACCAAACAAACCTAGAAGAGAATTTCCAGCATGCTGTGAACCCAAAACACATCTCAACACACTTTGAAGATTAACTAAACAAAAAAATACATTGTTACTCAATGAAAGCGTCCATATCAATTATCATGGAAAAATTATTTATCATCTTTATTTATTTACTTGGGAACAAAAATTAAACAAAACGATATCACAAAACAACAACAAAATGATAATTGTATACATTGAACTGATCTGCTAATTATTATATACTTGTATTTGTACTTTTATTCATGTCAACCATATTGAGTTACATTTTTCATTACATTGCTAAGTTCTTTATCAGTAATGCTAATATTTCCATATATTCGTGTTGAATCAGCAAACGAAAAATCAAGAATAACAGGGAGAGGGAGAAAAGAAAGCTCTATTGTCAAAAAATTGTTACAAAACAAAAACACAGAAAACTATAGGAATACACATATATAAATATAAATTATAAACACGAAAAAATATAATAAAAGACGATATTATCTTTTAAAATTTACGTCCAATTTCGAATATTGTAATAAATATAATCTTGTTTGATGGGAGAGTATCAAATGGAAACTCTATTTTCAACCTGCCTACTGCAAGATACATTGTCATTCATGCTATTATTTCAAAAATTTTCTCAATTGCGAGGAAAAGATAAATAGAATAAATTAGTAGTAGTTCCATTATCATGAATGTTTTTCGGAAGTTCCTGAACCAGTCTTTAGTTCTACATAAGATCTTTGGTAAAAAATTCATTAGTAAATTCAACATCCATTAAGTGACTGCTGACAGCTTTACTGCATGGGAAAGATAAATAGATTTAATAAGTAATAGTTCCATTATCAAATTTGATTTGATATTATATCAATTCAATACACAATTATGACATCCTATACTGCTGAAAAAGAAGAAATTATTAAATCAAAAATGATAATATAATTGATTCAATCATTAAATTCATCAGTTGTATTTGCGTCAAAAACATGATTTTCCTTGTTACTATCGTGGGAACTGTCTATGAAAATGTCACAAAGTTTTTTATTCTTTTCTGTATAAAGATGGATTACAATCACATCCTGTGAAGGCATGAAATCTTGGCAGTGCAGCGCTTAAGATGGGTCAAGGTGCTTTGCAACATTAATGTTGCGCATTTCGATTTGTACGTTATTCTGGACATGATTCATATTTCCACATAATATAATTAAGATGGCTGTATTGGAATATCTTATTGTGACATTAGTGTCATTATCAAGTTGACAAACATGAAATAAAATCTTTGCATCCGCTTTTTACATACTATATTATATAATTTTATTATTCTCCCAATCACACAAATGAATTGAGTTAAGACCTTCTTGAAGTGTATATTTTCCGATTCTTTGGCAAAATTAACCGGTCGTAACTGATCAGTACTATTCATACAATAATTCTGAACCCCTTTTCTGCCTCCCAAAGTGTGTTTATGATCTTTTATTGATGGTGTGAAGTAATTGTAATAATAATCGTACGAGCCTTTGAAGGAAGTAAATATGTGACAAAATTTTTCTTTAGAATTCCTGTCATTGCATGAAAAATGAATAACCTCTCATAAATCATTACATAACACGAAACAGGAGGATTATTGATTATATAATTTTTGAAGATTTTTAATGATGCTGACCAGTTTTACAAATTGTAATTAAATATCCAAATTGGTCTGAATGTTTTTTGATTCTATTATTCTCCAGATAGGCTGTGAAATATTGGCTTTTTCGTAAACCTGTTTGTTCCTTGACGTCACTTATTATGGCTTTTGCACCAACGTTCATAAGCTGAAATCGAGTTAGTTGAATTAATTATTCCTATTAATTTATTTGCAGCATCAGCGTTAATTGTCTGCTCCAAGGTGAGATCCACTGGCTGCTTGGAGAATGGCTTTCAACTCCGTATTATCCTTTTTCGAACTGCATCTATAGCCTGGGATGAGATGGAGCTACTTTTAACAACTTTTCATGATCTAAATCGGTCTAACGTAATTAATTTTTTTGATTTAATGTAAAGAAAATGTGAGTAGTTTTTGGCAGTACAATTAAAAATCTAGTTTTGTGAAGCTTTGGCATAATAAAAAATAAATAATTAAGTTGATATAGATCATATAAAATTGTCCAATTTTCCGGTTATTGCCATCTTTTATTATTAATTGTCGGTTTTACTAAGTTTTCTGCTTTGAATTCAATTGAATAAAACTTTATTTCATCTATAATTTGTATGTTCTTCTTATCCAAATATTTTTTGAAATGTATTGATGTAATAACGGATTCAGTTTTTTTATGTTGGTTGACCTGATATAAAAGTATTTATTGATTTTATTATATAATTATATTAATTATAATAATCTTATTATTTGTAAAGTATGAGCATTCACCTGTATAAATTTTATTCAGTATAAAATGACTCAATGTTTTCACATTTTTAACAAAGTTCATTAACGCGACTGACGTTAAATTTTCCTTCTGTAAAACGGCTGATAGTAGTTATTTTTTTATGGAAAATGTTCTCAAAACTCATTTTCCAAATTGTTTTGAATGATATCAAACTAAAATTTTTTCGCAAATTTTAACATGTTTTTATTTCCCATTCTACCACTACAGAAGTAGCTGTATGAAATGACTTGCCAAAATGTACCACTACCTCACCTGCTATAAGGATTTTGTGATAAAACTTGTAACATTTTTTGGAAAAATGAGATCTTCTAAAGGGGTTAAAGGGTTCAAATCTAGAAATGAATATTTCATTATTGCATTTATTCAATTTGACTTTTAATACTATAATGTTGTATTGTGATAAATACAACATGACTATGCAAAGCATTAAATAATAATCAATATATAACATTGAAGTAATATTTCGTAGTCTAATATACATGTCCATTGCTAAAAGTTAGCTAAAGATAAAGCTGATACGTAGATAAACAACTCGTGTATAAAAACTTCCTCTTTGGAAGAATAGAATGGAAAAGGGACAGAGTAATTGATTTTCAGAAACCCAAACGACGGGTATGATGGATTGTTAGAGTTTGCAATTGAGGTGATCAATAGCTGTGAAGTCTTTATCGACTGGTGCTCTGAGCGGAAATAAATACGATAAAAAGGATATAAGTGTTACTTTTTTATTAAGCTCATCAGTATTTTTGACTGTTACGGATGATCTAAATCGATTCCCAATTTTAGTTGTTTTTATAGGAAGACAAAAGAATCATTTGTACAGAGTTGGTGTGAGTTTCAGTTCACAAAATTCAATACTTATTAATGAATATTTTTGAGTATTTTGTTAGATAGATTGTTTCCAACTTTCTACAAACTTCGTAGACGCGAAAGGCTTATGAAAATAAAAATAGTTCGATTTTTTTATTGATCGTTATTTGGGTGATTCCGTTCTAACTGTGATTTTTTGTATTCAAAATTTCAAGATTTTAAAATTTAACTTTTCTAACTTTTTTATGCATATTATTCATCTATTTTACTGTAAAAATAAAACTCTAAGAGGAATTTACTACAACTTCAAAGTATCACGAGCAATGTCGGATTTTGAGTTCCACGGTACTGACTCATTTATCCACGGTACTGACATGGTAACTTAAGATATTAAACAACAAGTGCATCAATTTTCCTCAGTTTGATCATAAACATTAGAATTTATAAGGTAATTAGTTTAAATCATTTGTTACGACAAAAAAAATTAATAATTTATCGGTAAATTCTAGGAATGGACATGACACGGTACTGACATTCAAGTGATGTAGTATAAGTTTTCTTTAAGTGGCAAGTTATATTGTATAAAAATAATGTTTAAATATCTTAAGAATTATTCAATTAACACAAAATTTTTATTAATTGATTATTAATTAATGACTAGTACAAAAAAACAATACAGGACATTGAATATCACAGTTATAATGGAATCACCCATTTACAAAATTTCCATAACGCTGCATAAGGTAGTAATCCAATGCTTAGTAAATAAGTCAATTTTATAAGCTTTCCTCTAAAATTACCCACAAATTACAAATTATTGATACTATTATTCATCCAACTCTATGACTAAGTTCAAGTTAGTTTTACACCTTTATAATAATTAAAAACATAACTGGTTCAACAGTGGTGCCTATTTTGTACAGCAAAGCCTTCCTTCCTAGAAATTGGTTCTGAAAAACAATCTAAAGAAATCACCGGAAACATGAAAGAAAATAATATCAAATGGTTTATGAGAACCGGCGCATTCGCCGTAACCAACCTGGACCGGCTTCAAGGTCCATGTCTTAACAGTATGTATACTAAGTTTTGAAGTATATCAGAATTTCGAATTAATATAAATTATGCACACTTGTTTACGAACTATTACAAGAAACTAATGTTCTAAAAAGGGAATGTACTGTACCGCTGGCGTAGATAAATCAGTAATTTAATATGTACGGCCATTGAACAATGAGAAAGTTTCAAGTCATAACTAGCCGATTTGTTAGGAATATATAATTGGAAGCTACAATGACCAAAATTTCGTTGTAATAACTTTTGCCTCGATGATTTGTCCAATGGAAACTTAACTTCCTACCTTATTCGGTGAGAAATTATAGACAATGAGTCATTATACCAAAAAAATATTTTGTTCGGTGCCTTCAGATAGCCAATTTTTAAAAATAGATAATCCGTTTCCATTTATTCCCCAATCGAATTCAGCTTACTAAAGAAGTGTATATTAGTTCTGATAGTACTCCTTTGAAAAACTAACTGAACCTCTTTGATCTCTTACATACTTTAGTTTGGCGTACTTCGCTGCATTACCTCCATTTGTTTTTTGTAATTTTACTATTTCCACAAATGAAGACATCAATTTTAGTAGAAGTGTGTAAACCTGTCCATGAATTAGATATAGGATATTTTGCATCAATTTTCACCGTTATCATAATAGTATTGGATGCTGATCATTGCTTTCTGTAAATATATTCATTTCATCGAAAATATTTTTTTGTATCTCTTGAAATTTTTAATACGGACAAAGCAATTATTCATAGAGAATAGTGAATAAATATCATGGAAGAGTTACAGCTGGAAAAAGTAATAGAACTTGATAGTTTTAAATTTGAAATTTCCATTGAAAATTGAACTCAACGTTTAGAAATTGGGATCCAAATATCGTTCTGGGTTAGGATCCGCAATCTGCAATGCACTATAAGACGTGACAAAACAGCAGGGATAACATCTTCACCATATTGGAAGGATCTTGATATAACATATCAAGCAGCTGGAGCAAAGGGTGTGAAAAAAAAATCTTAATCGGGAACTGAGAAGAAAACCAATAAAGGAACAAAGAAGAAACAACAACACAAAAGGAGGGGGAAAGAAATATGAAGGATTTAGCATCTAATGATGAAGAAGACACAGAGTGTTTCTAATGCTTTCATCTCTTGTCCGAATCGAACGAGGGATGAGTGAAATGCCTCTAGGCACATTGTAGTTGTGCGGAGACGACGGAGACGTACGGATAGAGACGACGACAATGAGAACACGGGATTTGTATGTGAAAGGTGTTTCTCAGATAATACTGGGAATGTCTGTCATTGGGTCCATTTTGTTCTTTAGCGTAGTCCACTTTACTTCCTGATTTAATTGAAGTATGATTTATAGAAAACGTAGACTGATTACTAAGTATATTCCATGCAAAGGTGCTAAAATGAAGGTATATTTTGTTGCTTACCACCAGTTTTTTCTCAAATATACCATTTTACCTTCATTTCTTCTACAAGTTTTAATTCTAAAACGGTAGAATTATGTATTTGAAACATAAAAATTTAATGATTTTAGATTCAGGTTTCCTTCTCATTATTTCAGAGCTTAGAAAATAAATTTTAAACTCCCTCAAGTGATGTGATGACAAAGACCAATTTCTTGCATCACTAAACTTAATATAATTCAATCAATTTTGACTCAGATTTATCAACGTTGAATTTCGTCCATATTATAAATATAAAAGTAACGTTTGTAGGCGAACAAAACCTAACTGGAAAGTTTGAACTGAACACAACTCTTTGTTCTTTGTATCAAAAGTTTTCAAACAATTGAGTAGCTGTCGGGTATTTTTCAACTATTCAGAAACTTCTGTACAAAGCTGGGATTTTTGTCAAAATAAATGCGTCTGTTGCTACTTAATACTTTATTCATAACAAGTGCTCATGTGGATTCTTTTCAAATTGTAACATTGAAGGTCAATAGATTCAAATAGAAAATTGTACTAATATGGGGGGAATTATAAGAAAACTATTTGAGTGCATGAAGAGAAAATTTTCTGCAATAAAGTGAAAGATACAACTCGTGTCTTCTATACTTCTACAATTTACCATTGAACCCGACCCAACCAACTATCACCGTGTCGAAGTGTGACCCTCTAGGTTGATGCCACATTTTTCTGTATAATGAAATACACTTATAATTATTAAATAAAAAAATCTGAGACCATCAGAATCAACCAATTGTGGTCTTCTCAGTGTATATTATATGTCAATTTGGATAAAAATCTTCTTCTATATCGCTTATACAAAAAATTACCTTAAGTTATATATTGGAATTAAAGATAAATAAGTAGAAAGTACAACAGAGCAGGGACTCGAGATAATACCAGCAGTATTAAATTATGTCAAATTATGACCTTCGCGAACGATACTGCTATGTTTGCCATGGTTAAGAATTTCCACCGAGCGGCATGTTGATTAAATAGAGTAGTGTTGCTGAATCATACGAAAGAATTCAGAAGATGCTTGTCTATATCAAATTATCATGACTATTTCTTATAACAAAATTTCCTCTGTCCACCCTCTTTGGAGATATCATCCTTGCAAGGGGGTAAGTGAAATTATGTAAATTCCACGCAATCGTGACATTATAATTGAATAAAATTGGAAATAATCATCTAATTGATTATCGAATATTTTTTTCGTGATTTCTTTTCATAAGATATTTATTCGGCTTCAAAAAATCATTTCTTGAATATTGTTAATCAAATTTTATTCTTACATTCTCAATTAGTGATTTTCTATCAAATAAATATGTTAAAGATATTTTATTCTGATTTATAGAATTTATTGGTTTCAGTTCAATTTTTTTTCAATCATGCAATTCAAGTGATATCTTTATTCTATAAAAATAAATCCGCCTACTTCACGCAGTTATAATGTAACAATTGTTAAAATACTCCCGGTAGCTGGGCATTAGCGTTGCAATTAATTCACAAAATTTTCTTATATAAATTTAAATTCAATGTTGTTTACATGTATGTTTAGCAAATCACCGATTATAATGAACTGCAGAGAAGTGGACAAAATAAAATGGAATTTACGTTTATCAATTGGCTCCAAAAATTAGAAACAAGTATATTTTTTATAAACGTAACTATCAACTCAATTTCACAAGAATAATGGTGTTTATTTTTAATCGATAGGATTGATATTAACATATAAAGGGAGTATGGGTTTGTTCGTGGTGCAACTTCGTTTGTGGAAAACTTGCTTCATACAAATTCCCTTGCAATGACCAAGTAATTAATTGAAATGGTTAATCAGTTATTATCAGGGGAGACAGAGATGAAGTAGTTTCATGTGAAACTGCTCTTTTCATTTCAGAACATAATACATCTGATGTGTTTGTGGTATTATCATTATTAACCCTCTCCCCTACTTTTGAATTGTGTGTGACATTTAATGACTATACACCCCACAAAAATTATCGCATCACTGGTATTTTGGAATATTTTTAATACTTAATTTTAGTTTTTTGGGACAATATGTATGTGTATCAACTTAATAGATATATCTGGTTTCGTATCATACTAAAAGAAATATCATAATTTCTTACATTTTTGTCTTGGAGAATGCATTGACATCGAGAACTTTCTAAGCAAATTGTGTTATTTTATAGTGAAAATTTAGATTTATTTTGTTAATACTGGATGTACCTCAACGTTTAACAAGACATGTGATGAATGAAGAAGCCGTTAGAATCATCGCTCTCATACAAGATGGCCGCAGTCAAAGATACGTCACCGGGGTAATTAGAGTTCAACAAAGCACCATATCCAAAGTTGTTATTCGCTACCAAGAAACAAAGCAGCTAACCAGAAGACCCGGACAAGGCCGGGGAAGGGTAACTTTGGTAGTAGATGATCGTTATTTGAGGTTAATGGCGTTAAGAATTAGGCATACCACCGCTCGAAGACTGCAAACAGATCTGTTGGCTGCTCGTAATGTTCGAATAAGCTTACAAACAGTTCGAAATAGGCTGAGAGAAGCAGGTATACAAGACAGATTGCCAGCAAGAGGTCCACGTCATACCAGAGAACATCGATTAGCAAGATTGGAATTTGCTCGACAACACGCAAATTGGAATATTCAAGATTAGTCCAATATTTTATTCAGGGATGAATCAAGATTTGTCTGTATTCTTCAGATAGGCGTGTATCAGTATAAAGGCGACGTAGTGAACGACACGATCAGATTAATTTTTGTCAAACTGAAAGCTTTGGTGGTGGCTCTATCACGGTTTGGGGAGGAATTTCTATCGAGGGTCGCACGGAGTTAGTACCAGTGAATGATGGAAGACTAAATGCTCATAGGTACATAACCAATATAGAACTCTATGTAGTGCCCTATATGCCTTATATCGGTGACAACTCTGTGCTAATGCACGATAATGCTCGTCCACACGCTGCTAGAGTGGTTCGGCAGTACTTAGAAAAGGTCGAGATACCCACCCTGAATTTGCCCGCATGTAGCCCGGACCATAACCCAATAGAGCATGTCTGGGACCATCTAGGACGGCAAATTCAGCAACATTTGGCACCAATAAGGACACTAGATGATCTTCAAAATGTTTTTTTTTAACTTCTAGGAAAACATGCCTCAAGGATACATCCATCCTTCCAATACGAATAGAAGCTGTAATTAGAGCGAGTGGAGACAACACACACTATTAGAAATTCATTAGCGGGTTTTAGTTTAGGCACCGTTAATTTTTTTGTATAGATGTTTTGTACAATTTTTTTGATATTTTCTATGTTTTGTCAATCAAACTTTTTGTCGTCTGTAGATTTAACTGATATAAAATAAATGTTGCAAAAGGCATACCTATTGGTGTTTTAATTCGTAATAATAATAAAATACGGAAAAAAGGCATGTTGTTGGGTGTTTATTTTGAAGGATGTTTAAGCATGGGTTTTATAATTGTTTATATTAATTTTACACGAAAGTATCTATTCCATCCCGCTGTGTTTTGCTTTTTAAAATAATCTAAATAATCTATTTCTTTCAATTCATTTTTTAGCACAAGTTAGCACGTGTGCTAATATTACTAAAAATACCTCTATATGAAATACATTAATTAATTGAAAATTAACTTATATCGAAATGATCCCTACAACGAAACCGATTACATGTACTTGATGGAAACAACTTTGTTAACTCGATTTTCTCATCTTTTGCACATTAATGAATATTTTATTTGTTGTAGTCCCCTTACATTTTACCACAGGCACAATAAATTATTTATAATGAATTTTTTGACATTCCAAAAAACACATAACATAAAATACGTAATTATAGTACGTTCTACGTGAAACTAATTCAATAATCAGGCGATCGGTGCTGACGATTTAGATAACCGGCCGAGCAGCTAGGAAAACGAGTGGAGCAACATATTTCATCAAAATTTAGATAATTAAAAGATTGAGTAACTACAGATGCTGAAGAAACCAAATAAATTGCTAAATTTAAAGTGCCCTTTTCTATAACATAATAATATAAATGTGTACAAGCTCATTACAGTGAAAACAGAATGCTTGTGAATACAATTTTCATCAATTGTTGAATGGCGTTGCTATCATTTCTCAAGTTTACCCATGAAGAAGAATTAGATGATATTTGGATACTGTGGTAATTAGGCGACCGTAAATTATTATTAAAAAAATGGTTTCCTAAACCTTCAGCATCAGTTTAACTCCTCAACTTTTATTAGAACCATCCATGGGGACATAAGTTAGGAACAATAAAAGGGCTCATACACAGAGTTCAACGTCTAAGTAGCTATGAATTCTATGATGATAATATTAAAAAAATCAGAAATATCTTCAAATTTCTAAAGTTAATGGTTATCTAAGAGAGCCGGTTAATAAAATTATAAAAGGGAGCAATCATAACTTAATACAGGTACATCGAAACGAAAGTAGAATGTATCACATTAGAGGATTGTCAGAGAAACTTGAAAACTGTATCAAAACGCACTTGTCAAATAATTGTGAGCTAGCATTCTACCCAATAAACAAAGTTGGTCACTTATTCATATACATATCAACAACAAAACACCTTAATTCCAGAACTCTATAGTGATTTATAAAATAAATTGCTTAGACCGCAAAATAGTTACATTGGTATGACTATACAGTACTTGAAATCCAGAATATTCCTGCATGAATATGATTGCCGAGAGCATAATAAGAACAAAAAAGGTAAAACAGCTCTGGCCCAACATCATATCATAGATGGCCACAACTTTAATTTTGATGATGTGAATATTCTGGATAAGGAACATAAATATACAAAAAGAACCGTCAGTGAAATGATATACATAAAATCGAATGATACAGTTAATAACCTTACGGATGTGGCCAATCTCGGGGTTCAATATAACCATCTTTTGAATGTTTTCAATCTGACCGGACTAGTACTTCATGGTAATAATTAGAATAATTCCAACAGTTTTTACCGTTTTTGCTTTTGTTAATATTGGAAAAGTTTGGAGGTATTCATTCACTGATAGATATAACTTAAAAGAAAAATTATCTCTTTATATAGAACATGTAGGTATATATGTATTTCATACTTTGAGTCCTCAAGTCGCAAAACTATTAGAAATTTTCATCAATGTTTTTATCGTAAGAGAAGACTGAGCTCAACCATCTCTGCTGTTTCTTCACATATCTGAGCGAACCTATCAAGGGATCAATAAAACGTCGGTAAGCCATTTGAGAGAATTGCCGTGTATATTGCTGGACCATGACAGAAAAAGGTTATAAATATATGTGAGTGTTTATAGATTATTACAAGAGATTTATGTTATTCAAGATCAAGATGCTTCAAATTTGGTAGTAGTAGTATATGAAAATATATCAATCGATATGTAGTTATTTTTTTTAAATAAACAGTGACATACGTCCAATGCTAAATACCAATCAATACTTAGTATTGTTGAAGGGACTTGACACTTGACAGGTTTGCTAGGCAGCATGAAGGAACATCGTGGTCAAACTGTTCTTATTGAATTATCCTCAAAATCACCTTGAGTATTTATTTGATCAACGAGCGATTCTTGGTACAAATGAGAGATTCGGTTTTGAAGCTGGAAGAGTGTAGAAATAATATCCAGGAACCAGAAATAGAAGTTTATCAGGAAGCGATGATTCAATCCGTCAGAGAGTATTATAGAAATGAAATCATTGATTTTGGCATTGATCGTCCAATATTATGTTCAAGGGTACTAGATACGTTGAATCTCGGTTAGTTTTAGATTCTTATACATTTCGGCAGAAGAATGAGAGATGGTTTGTTGCATTTTACTAACTACCTCCTTGAATTCAAAATTTTTTGTAATTATAAGAAGGGTAGTTTTATTGTAGCTAGAGCTCTTGTGAAGTTGAATGGTTCACGAAGAAGCTTTTGGGTAAAAGCGCCCAAAGGTCTTATTAAGGTATAACTTTTGTGGATACTTATTTAAGTGGGGGGAAGTTGTCTGACGTTTTTGTGGTCCCTTTCCTTTAAAATCATTACTTAATAAAAAAGTATAAAGGCAAAATAAGTAGATGGGAATTTTATCGACTAACATTGAAATTTTTCTGTATAGTCCCATTCTTGGGCTCCATAGCACCATTGAAGTCGGATTATTCGATATTCTGATCGAATCCAAACTTTCTGATTCGTCGATGAACACTTTTCCTCCCAAGGCCTGTTTCAGGTTATGCAATCGACTGAGTTACTCAAGCCTTCGATGAAAGACGATCTTTGATAACCTCAGCCGATGATACTATCTTTCATCCTGAGTCTCTACCTCTTCACTGTTTGTCTTTTCTAGACCATGCTTGATAACATCTGGCAATATCCTGTTTACCAGCAATTCAGCGAAATATAAGCTCAGCTACACGGAGGCCAGCTTTGTTAGATACAATTGAATTTAGTTGAATTTTAGGCGTCACAATCATTTGTGAATGATATCTAAAAGTTTCAGTACTACTAATCTTACGCTATTTATTCTACTTGAGCCATTATAGAACTAGATCATGTTCGTTGATTATTGTTGAAAGAGAATATTGTGTACTGGGTGTTAGGGTTTCTATGCCACTGAGAGTATTTTATTACAAGAATATGTGGTTTTGTTTTCAAATATTCACTTTATTTAAAGAGAAATTTCATTTAAAAAATATGAGCAAATAACAACTTTTTCTCGTTTTTCAATTTAGTTTCCTGAAGTAACTTTCGCAACGATCTGCTTTATGGTCTCTATGGTGTGTTAAAGTATAACTACAACGACGGCTTACATTTAATAACTGAATCCCGCCACAAACATAAACTAGAGCAATTGTACGTTTTTCTCGAAAACATAAATTTAGAATGTCGAGGTAGCGTTCAGGCGCTTAAGTTGTTATTAACCTCGAGATGGCGATGTTGTCACCAACGAGATATTTAGAACCGCCATAACGATCAAGATGCTACCTCGACGTGTGTTTAATGTGTAACTTTTAGTTTAGTAGCTGCCTACTGCAATTAAGTTTGAAATCGCTCCTCACAAATTTTCCATTAAAGTAACGACTTCGTTCCATATTCTTCTATTGATTTCCATAGTTATTCACTCAGAATAAGACTTATGATTGCATCTACCGGCCGTCGATAATAAAAAGACAATCGGAGGAGAGGCAGGACTTATAGAACAATTTCAAAAAAAAAACTATTACAGCTTACAAGGATATTCCGAATTTGATGACCATTCCAAATTATTTGTGTGAATTCGAAGATGTATTGTTTCATACACTACACATTTAGATAACAAAACGAATGTACTACTGTCTGTTGAGGAGAATCCTTCTCTATTTACCAGGAAGGTTGAAATTGGCATGTTGACCGTAGCACACATTAAAGAAACAAATAAATTGCAATATTACAAAGGTACAATTCTATAGTTTGGTTAAAAAAATTTAGATCTATGTAATATAGTCCTTTCAATATTGTTTTCAGTGTTCCTGACCAGTGATTCTATCATTGGTATGTCACCCGCGCACTGTACGTAGGATTTGATATTAGTTATTCAACTGTTGAAGTGCTTCTACCTCCATTTCATATTAAATAAGTGAAATTCCTAAACCTTCCTCTATTTCTCTCTATAATACTGCATTTTTCACCTACGACCTTCACCTACATTTGGCGTATCCTCAGAATTGTATTCAATTCTAAAATTAGTTTGAACAATTGTATATTTTTATAGTAGATACATTCGAGGTTTTGACAAAAATACCTTTATATTGTCTATACTTTAGATTTTCATTTTTTATGTTCTTCCCACATTAGTTTTACCTTCAAAGTCATACTTAAATATCTCGCATTTCTTCCGTACAAAAAAGAGTATGGACAGCTTGGAGAATGATAATAGGGATAATGTGATATATCAACTAGAAACAACATAGAAACAAATATTAAAACAAAAATAATGGAAACAGTATTCACAGAAGAAGATGAAGTAAATGTTATCAGTGATATTGACCCAATAATAGAATAGGAATAAAAACTGACAGATAAGGAATATTTTGACATGAATACAAATAAAAGAAAGCAAGAGGATAAAACAAAGTAATGAATGAGCAAATGATCATGAAAAGAGTATGCGAAACAATGCCGAGAGAGCTGTCTACTGGATTGATTATACCAATAATGAATGACGGAAATCCTAAGTAACAAAAATGAAACAAAGTATAAGACAATATAAAGGATTTATGCAGGATATAAGGCATATGGTGAGTGCAAAATTACAATGCAGAGTAAGAGAGTGAGACAAGGCACCAAATTTAGAGTCTACAAGACTCTAATAGAACGAGTAGTTACCTACGCGACGGAAACGAAGGATATATGAAAGTATAATAATTAGAAGAATTAATGGAATTCAGAAAATAATATATTACTAAAATTCAGATTAAGGTACAAAATGAAGATATGGAAAATATAATTGAATCAAAATATTACTATTGTACGAACACAATAAAAGTCTGGAAAAACGATAGGGTATAGGAAATATTACAGAATGGATACATAGAGAAGACTACTGGGAAGATCAACAAGTGAATCGGATTATCAGATTGTACATAATAGGAAATGTCTAGAAGTACGGGGCTAAAACAAACGAGATACAAGAGAAAAATAAATTGAGAACAATAGTCGACGTCGTGGAATCGTTCAATGAGTAAATAGTGTTCACAGTATTATAAGATTGGTAATAAAATTTCTTACCAACGAAAAGATGTTTCAATAATTCTCCACTATCAGTGAATGAAAATACGATTACACCGTTTTTAAATTATTGCAGGGGGGAAAGATAGCAGGCCAAATGGAACCTCCCAAGAAAAGTCCATGCAGACTAGTAAAAGTCCTTGATGAAGGTACCAAAAGTGTAATTCGAAAAAAAGTTCACTCTTTTTATTTTAAAAAAGCAATACCCACCCTAGATAAGATTTCAATAGAGCTTGGCCAGAATGCCAGTATTTCGTTGATAATTAAAAAGCTTTTATGAACCACTTTGAGAAATATGGATTTTGCCTGGGAGAAATAAAACGGTAAAGCACTTTTACTGGAAAGCGATGAAATTGTTTAGTGGCGACGAAAATACCTAAGAAGTATAAAGTAGTACAGAACAGAGCAGAGGAAAATCTTTTATCTTGATGAGACTTGGATTAATGAAGGTTATACAGTACCAAAATTAGATTAGATTAGATATAATCAGTGATCGCCAAGCTTTCATGGAAGGCATGTCAACGGGTATTAAGGTGCCTTTAGCTGAAGGGAAGAGAGATTTTTAAAAGAAGTTTTGCTAACCTCTCAGTCGTGCCATACGAGAGATTACCACGAGGACATGGAATCTGATTCAGTAGTAGTTATGCATAACGCAAATTATCATTCTCGACGTATAGAGAAGACTCCAACTTCATCTTGAAGGAAACAAGAAATTATTGACTGGTTAACCACCAAAAGTATTGAATTTGAAGATAATTTGATAAGAAATGAACTATTAGCTATAGCAAATTTACACATCGTTTTATTAAATACGCTGAGGAAGATATTGTAGAAAAATATAGTGTAACTCTGCTGCGTACATCGTCATATCATTGCGAACTAAATCCTATAAAGCTTATATGGGCGCAAGTGAAAGAATTTGTAGCAAGACACAACACGATATTCAAAATGGAAGACGTTAAGCTACTGTTTGATTAAGGAGGTGACACCAGAAAACTGATGAAAGGCGGCCCAGCATGTCATTATAGAAGAGGAGAAAATATGGGATCTTGACTACTTGGTCGATCGGACCATTGACCCGTCAATTATAACGTCAAGAGGAGATGACAGTTCCTCAGGTGACGAAGAATATTATGATTTCTTATAATATAATTTCTGTATAATGTATTTTTTGTATAAGTGTACCTATACTATGTACATAATGCCTAATTTTTATTCTGTTAGAATAAAATTCTTTCCTTTTTACGAGTATCCTACGGGCACCGCTTTGGCACAATATTTTTAATGTTTGTGAATGGATAACAATAGGTTAAATTCATATATTGACCCCCACCCGGGTGGTACTACCTGCTTTTGATAAAAAGAAAAATATTTACAATGAAGTAAATGCCAAAATATGAAAGTGGTGTAAATATTCGTTGGGTCAATCTGTGGTCTCTTTGCATACCTAATAAGGTTTTATTACTCTATACCTTTCTGAAATAAACTATAGTGTGGTTTTTAGAAACAACTATATCGTTAATTTTTTTTATGAGACTGAGAGCAGTTTTAGTGAAAATTCCCAGTTTTTTTAGAGGAAGAACTTTTATATTCAATGAGATATTTGATCTTCCTACTGTAGAATTATAATAAATCTATATTTTTCACTACAATTTCTGGTTTTTCAACAATAGTTTCTCTATATCTGAATCTAATTCTAAAGCTCTTCATCTAAATCATATGCTTCTAATGCTTGTAATCATAAAGTTTTGGTACGCATTTAAAATGCACAAAATGTTCTATTTGACTGGCAGTTTTCGGATATTCGGAATATTCGATAACAATTATAGTGTTATTTCTATACTTTAATATACTTTCACAAGCTTTTTGAATAGGGTAAAAGGTACAATCCAAAACCGAATATCTCTCTGTTTTAGTTAGTAATACAATACGTCAGCGTCGCAAAAGTTTCTTACTCTCGTAGTACTAGAAGACTTTCCATCCGAACTAAGTAAACACAATTAAAACATGAAATTTATGGAAGATTTATATAAGTTTTAAATTTTCTCATTTCGAGTTTCTTGCTTAAACTTTATTACTCGTATAATTTGATTTTCGTTGTATCAGTTGCAGAATATTCCAGTTTTGGAATTAAGTTGTATATTTTCAGTTCTATTAAATGTTTAGCAGACTCAAGAGCTTGTTTATCATCTCTTACATGAAAGATAAGCTAAGTTACTAGAAGTATTGGTTTCCTTAGTTTTAAGACTACTCCATAAATAGTTTAATAAAGATTTTTCATAAATGTAAATTTTGAAATTAATCTTACATTATATAGACAGATTTATAGATAAGATACTATAAAAGTTTTCGGAAACTATGATCGGATGAACACTATTATTATTAGACTGTTCAATTTGGATCGGAAACTGATGGAGTTAATCGGATATTAGTCATAATGATAGGATTCTTTTTACCCTATTAAGCCGGTAGGTAAATGCGAGCAGCTGACGGAATGTTTCATATGTTGTTTGTTTTTCGAAATTTATTCCACTTATATGATTGTATACTATTAATTCTCATTAGCAGTATTATTGATAGATTACTGAAGTTAGTGATTTTTATATTTTTAGCATTCCAGCATAAAAATAGTATTGAACTTTAGTGCAAAATCCGTGTGAAGGGATAAATCGTTGATAACTAGGTCAATAATAATCACATAGGTGTGCAAAAAGATTGTTTTCAATGCATGGAATATCTTTGCTGAATTGTATATTTTATTGTATATTTTAAGGTACGCTAATTTTAAAAATAACTTCCATTGTTCTCCATCTGTACAAAATAGATGTAGGAGTAGTCGTAACCAATCTTAGATCGATCGTTAGAAATCTACATCAATAAACAAATTATAAACAAATTGCTCCTTCGAATACAAGCAACATTTGATTTTATTTTGGTGGCCTATGGCGGAAAACGATATTAGAAGTGTTAAACATCATCTTTGCTAAATAGTTGGAGACGCTTCTCTAACATACGAAGAGTTTTATACATTGAGAACATGCATTGAATCCTGTCTTAATTCCAGACCAATCACTCCTTTATCCCAGAATCTTAATGATCTGGAGCCACTAACACCAGGTCACATTTTAATTAAATCACCGTTAACAACTCCCGTGGAAAACGATTTCCTCGATATACCTTATCGCAGATTATCTCGCTGGTAACGAATTCAACAGATCCAGCAATATTTTTACGCGAGATGGTACAAGGAATATCTAAACCTCTTATGAACTAGACCCAAAGAACATCAAATACAACAAGTCCACGATGATCGTTTTAATCGAAGAAAATGTACCACGTTTAAAATGGAAATTAGAACGTGTTCTCGCCACTCAACCAGGTAGTGACAGTATAGTACGTGCAATTTCTATAAAAACAATCAAATCAATTTGTTTGTTTGTATTGGATATTTGATTTGCTTTATCCTATTGAAGTATATAAACGTCAAGGAGGCGGCATACACAGAATTATTTTGATATATTGCATCCCCCACTTTTAGATACAGGAGGGGATTTCACTAAGTCAATATAGTCGTAAAGACGAGAGTACGTAACAATTTTAGTTCGATCGTTAAAAATATACATCAATAAACAAATTATAAACTAAATAAAGCCGTTATCATTTTAATAAATCGGTCCTTCGAAAACAGCAACACCATCTCATATAGTTTGTTTGTAAAATAAAAACATAATAACGAGATCAACCATTATTTTTCTTATTTCAATCTATACACAACTTTATGTTCTCTCTTTTCTTGTGAAACCTTCTATTTGTTTCCCCGAACTTGTTTATGGTTTCCTTCTTTGGTTTCTCGCTTAAGCACCAACAGTAGTCCACTAATATATTACTTGGTAACGTCCTGGTTTGAATCGTTCACCTTGTTCTTCACTATAGACACCTAAGTTTTCAGGAAAATATTCAATATGGGAGTGCAAAAGGTAAACTTTTAAGCTTATCTTGCACCCTTTACACGCTGTCACTATGCGCTGTATAATAGTCTTATTTTCGGGATCCTTGGTATTGCTCAAAAACTTCTGCACAACATTTTTGAGAGAATCCTATGCTTTTTTTGCGATTTCGCCCATTGAATCAGGAAAAAATGATCCGGTGAAAGTTTTCTTATGTCGGGACCAGTGAAAACTCTTTCTTTTAACTTTGCTTCAAACAATTCCGGGAACTTTTTATAAAACATTCACCATCTTTTGCAATGATTTCACAAACTGCGCAATTAGCACCAATTTAATATGAAAAGGTGTCAATAAAATATTATAAAAGTTGTACTCATAACGTTTTTCTCGCCAGGAGTCAAGCCGTGTCGTGGTGGCCAGTCAGTTGTCTAGTCTGTCCAGTGTAGCTCTTTGGCTCTACTATCCCACAAACATAGAAAACAAGGGAATTTTGTATAATCTAACTGTAGACCAAACAATATTGTTAGTATTTGGAAATATCGACATACCATCCATTGATGTTCTTGATATTTGATTTTCTCAAGAATCATGGTTTCTTTTATTGACCTTTTTAGTTAAATACTGAGGAAATTCATGTACAATCATACCTTTCAATATAACTTAATCTGTTTATACACGACAATGTCTGCCTAACACCAGTAATTCTTTATTAACCTCTTTAACTGATTTATGACTATATTAATCTGGAAATAGAAAACAATCTTAAAAATTAAAATACGGAATTTTAACTAAATATAAAAGTTACTAATGTAAAAGAAAATGATGAGACGGAATTTTTTAAATATTTTTTAAGTTCCACCAAAAATTCAACGCGACTTTCGGAAACTTATCTAAATCTACCTGAACCCAGGTTATATTATCCGAAAAGTCCTTATGTCTTAGTATGAAATATTATTTCTCAAAATAGCTTGAAAACTGACTATCAAATGAAAATGTTCTTATGACATTTTCTGTTTAGCTCATAGTCCTAAATTATATATATATACTCCAAAATATTGGACAATTAGGTGTATGTTCAATACTTTTCTAGAATCGTACACATAATAAATGGGTTCAGTTCTATCAATTTTATGTGAATGTCAAGTCGCCATTATATTTTTATACGTTCAAAGATTATGTTTTCATTAGTTATGATCAAGTCGAATTTTTCTTGTCTCTCTAAACTGATCACATTATATCAGCTATCGCTAAGTGGTAGGTCTGGGGGATAGTAGTCACCATCACATATTTCTCATTACACATATCCATATTTCATATTTTTCCCTAAAATCATCTAGTTTTGAACAACACTTGTTGCTCAGCAATAATGACATCCAAAAGTGTTTTGCAGAGTTCTAAGTATAATGAAATCTAGATTCGGCACCACACAACTGCATCAACCGTTAGGCTAGAGCCTCTGTATTTTAAGAAAGCACGACAAACTGCTAATGAGTAAGCTGGAAAAAGAAAAAGCAATTAACAGGGACAATAACTGTACATTACTTAAGGGACTGAAGGAATGAATAACATAAAACAACTACATATACAAATGATAAAATCATCACCAAAACAATGCACATAGTTCACTGGTACCACTACAGTAACACAATTACACTACTTGACGCGCGTTTCTATTACCAAGTTTTCGTCAGAAGGAAGCAAATGAAAATTGTTCAATTTTATGTATTTTCGGTTTCTGAAGACGATAAATCGTTAACCGTAACCCGTATCAGATAATATGATTGTGAGTTTTAGTGTATCACCAACGGTGCCAATAATTTGATTGTAAAATGTTACAAGACAATAAAAAACTATGATCGAGTTCAATTAATCGGGCTTCGTCTTGCTTCCATACCCAGAATATTCTCCAAATCTAGCCCCCAGAGAATACAGGGTGTTTTCAGGCCTGATATGAATGATAAACAATAATACTTGTTTTTTATTAAGTATACTGAAAACTTGATCGAGCTATAGATTCAAGTTATCTATAAATATAATTCTTCTGCTATAAAATTCAGTCAACAACGACACACTGGACACTCATGCATCAATTTTTAGGTTATATTTGGAAAAAGTCAATCTAATCAGACAAATGGGTTTCCCACAACTTGAAGAATATATTCCTATTGCTTCTCATCACGCTAACAAAACGTTAATACATTCAATCTGAAATGACCATGGTATTATATGACAAGATTAAAGTGGTAAATGTTAGCGGAATACAATGTTAATCTTTTTACTGATAAATTTTTCTGATACTGATAAATCTTCATCGAATGTCGTCTGCTTTTTATGGAAATACTCGTATAATTTGCTTTCGAATTTTTTTCCTTAAGATGGAAAATCATTTTCATGAATCATTCCACGGAGCTTATTTTTTCAATATATACACTGCTACACTGGTTTAGCTCCTCTTAGTCCTTATCAGTATCGTTTATGCTCTCCCATTTAGAGTAATCGATTTGAGTAGTAAATTATCTGTACATAGCTTGTTCCAGTTCAATATTAGAGAACTCGATGGAAATGTCCTCTCTGGAGGATTAGACAAACTGAACGAGGGAGAACAAGAAGGTGTTTGAATGTTCTTGAGAATTTTTCATTGCTGTGCTATTCATCGATACTGGGATAAAATGACAATCTATGTAGCCTAAACTCATATACATACTGGGTGGCCCATTAGTGTGTGGAAGATAAAATATACAAAAAATATTTAAATAAAAGTTGATATTTTTGCACAGATACACATTTCTAAAATATTTTGAGGTCCTGTATATTTGTTTACCATCGAATTTAGCGTGAAATTCTGCATCTAGCCCTGTCTTTTCTTTTTCCATAAATTTGGACGTCGCCAAGTTGGAGCGAAAAATATGAAGATCTGAAGAAAATTGATGCACCGTAAAATAAATGCTGCCTAGTAAACATTATTGGTGAGAAGTAACTTCTTTGGTAAGTTGAAGGTAAAGGATGGCTGAAATGTCTGTTCTGTTGCATTCTTCAACCTTTCGCTTTTTTCGTAAGCTATACTACCAGTTCTGGTAAATCGTTGAAGCAAATTTTCTAATGTCTCTTTTCTTGGCTGTTGTTTTTGTTGATAAATCCTTTGTGCGAGTAAATAGTTCTTATCACTGGCACCCAGTACAAAAATCATATCTGTCAATTCTTGTATCAGTATCATTACAGTTTTTAAAGGTATAAAATTACTGGTTTGATTTTGTCAAAAAACTAGAAGTATTTTAAACGTCACATTCAGTATTTACTTGTTAAAAATGTAAATATTTTTAAATCATAAAATAAAAACGAGATTTTCTTAAAAACATTAAATTTTAGAGTGCACATTTTTGGACATAAAGGGAAGGGATAAAATAGTTTTATAAAATAGTGAAATAATATACTGGATGTTCCATCTAAAAAAATAAAGTTTTTGCTAATCTCCTGAATTATTGATTATCTAAAAAACATCCCGAATCCCAAACGAAACTTCTACTCTATTCAGACATTTCAGCCATCCTTTACCTTCGAACTTACCAAACAAGTTAAGTTCCTTCTCACTAATAACGCTTACTAGGTAGCATTTATAGTGCACCAATTTTCGTCAAATGAGATATGAATCAATATTATATTTTCGGTTGAAAAATCTTGAGTTAGCAAAACTATTAGAAGCAAGTTGAGGCTGAGAATTTATGCAGGAGAGAAGCGTGAACTTAGCATCTGTAGTAACTAAAACCCGATCGAAAACTTAAATTCGCAATCAAAATCGAACAAAATAAAAAAATCAATTTTCTTGATGCCACATTATATAAAATTAACAATAACATAAGAACAGAATGGTATACAAAACCAAAACATTTTTCCTTACTTTCACAACTACTATCGAATTATTTAAATAAATATGATATTAGTAGAAGTCATAAAGGACATAATATATTATCCAAATATTTCACTAAATTAAAATCGAAAACACCAAAAAACAAAAGAAGTAATATTATATATCAAGTGCCTTGTACTAATTGTGACGCTTTCTACATAGGGCAGACATCTCAGTATTTAGAAAATAGACTTAAAGGTCATCAATACGATAAAAAAGATAAAACTGCATTAAGGAACCATGAAATATCAAAAAAATATAAATTCAATTATAAAAATTCAAAAATTCTTGGAATCTAATACACGAAAAAGAGAATTTTTAGAAATGGTTCACATTCATAAGAACGAAAAAGATATAAAGACCTGAATCATTAAATAGTAAAATTTATAGCTCTATTTTGTAGATTCTAATAAAACTACAAATAATTTTATTGATTACTGCTATATATTTGAAGTGTAAGAACTGAGGAAAAATTAATTTTTCTTATTAAAACAAATTTCTAATTCAATTTTATTCTTATTTTAATGAATGATTAATATAAATATACAAATTTTCAGTGTCAACATCATATTTTGAAAAATATATTGAATAAAATTTTTTATATTTTATTTTTTATCTCTGGTTTTTATTCTAATATATCTTTGGAAAGGAAAAATTAATTTTGTAGTATATACATCGAACTAAAAGAACGACGAGTTGATTGATTTTTTACGTTTAAATGATTCTCAAATTAGTGGTGGAATCCATTCTAAATATCGGATTTTCCGGCAGCTGTCATCCTCCATTTTATCTTCGAAACACAATAATCGATCGGTAAAGAGGGAGATGGAATTGTCAACATAATTGAGTAATGTATTGTATACACCAATCCTGTATAGTTTACAACTACCTTCCGTGCATATTAATCTGTATGCGAGTTTCTAAACTAGTACCCGATCATTCAACAAACTTCCAAGGGACAAAATTCGTAATTAAATATAAATGGTTATTCCACAGTGTGAATTTGCCGATATATCGTGGAAGTGCTACCAAAGTGCTGCCACGGGTCCAATATTTGTCAAACGTGCCGATTGTAGATTTTCCACGTTTGTGTGATTTGCTCGGTTCTCCTCGGAAAACCAAAGTAATAACGCACAATTACAGTGGCGTGAAAGGACTCAATGAATAATGTAATTCGCTGTAATTGTCATTGTTTGCGTTTAATATAACAATTCATGAACCATAGATGATTTTATAGAATACACATTTATATCAAGCTAATGAGTTGGAATGATTCATTTTGAGAAGGTGAACAAATATTTTAATAATAAAAATTAGAAAAAACAGTTGCTTATTTTCTCATTAACTCAGTGGTTTGAGAAAATTTTTAGGTAAATTGGGGAATGGATATAATACGTTAATTCAAAATATGCAGTGTAGAAATGTCTTCGAAAGACCTAGCCTTAAAGTGAATGATTTAAGCTAACTTTTAAATTCAAAGAATATTTCCCAAGTCAACTGACAAACATGAATCATTGCTAACAAGCGACCACCCACATTACGCTGTAATTTTCCCGATGTTTATTCGTTCGTGTGGAATTTAAAATTCTTGCTGGAATGAAAAGCTTACTTTTATTTGTAATTTGATATATTAGTTTGTAATTAATTTATGTTTGTGTGGAATACAAAATAGTTATTAAATATGAATTCTCTAGTGAAAGAAAGAACCTTTTTATTTAGAACAAAAAAAAGTTGAATGAAGTTGCAGCTAATGAGTTGAGAGATCAATTTCATTCTATTGATAACAAATACATCCATTGTAAATTAAGTTGTAGCCGCGTTTTCACTGAGTGAACAGTAATAAATTTTAGCCCGACGTTTAACTCAATTCGGTTCATATAAATTATTATAAGGTTTCTATAGTAGTGTTGTCTATAATAATAGCTTCTAAGTATAGACTCAATATTAGTATTTTATCATGAGTCTGAGTTATGGATATATGAATCAATAATCCCGGAATGTTGTCCACAAATTTTTAATATCTGATGTTAGCTCCATCGATAGTTACTCCATACCAACAATAGTTTCATGATCACATTTTCCAAAGTTAATAGGTAAGGTCATGCTCAAACATAGCATGAGAAAAAAATGTTAAATTCTATTGAAAAACAAAAAAAAATAAATAATTAGATGAGTTGGGAGAAAAGTGCTTAACGAAGGAACTAAACAATAACACCTTTGCTTCCAAAGACAAAAAATATCAGAGTCTAAAAGTACTATGGACATATCCAAAATCGAAGATGTGAATGATCTTATCTGAATCAGTAGGGCTAGATGAAATAACCATAATCCAATATATTTGATACAAACATATTTATGAAATTACCTGTAGTCATTGTGACGGAAAGTATATTGGGCAGAGTAAGAGATCCGTTGATGTTCGGTTTAAGCTCATTTGAAATATGAACGCACCGAATAATCGAGTATTGCCGATCACGCTGATCATAATCAAATAAATATTGATAATGTAGGATTAATAAAAAATGTATCTATTAATAAATTGTTAGATGCACTTGAAAGCATTGAAACTGCTAAATTTTTAAGCAGCTTAAATAGCAACAAAGGGCCTATTCCTTATAGTCCACTCTATAGTTTAGTAATTAAGGAACAAATGTGAAGATTCCCGCCCAGAAGGTTTTCCCATTGGAATTATTTTTCGCGAGAGTTTTCTGGGTGGGAAAATTTAGTATAAAGCCGATAAGTCAAAGCAGAATATCCCCAATGGTTCTAAAAATTCCAACTAATTTCTCAGACTTTTGATAATTGATGGAGATGTGAAAACAATGTTTTGGATATGAGGATAGGAAGATGATGAATTTACTCAGGTTTCTATATGTCTTATGATTTTTTATCCTTCGCTTTTTTCATTATAGATCACAAAAAACGGATGGTATTTTGACGAAAGCAAAAAATACTGGCTGATTCACCTGATCACAACAGCTTATACCTTATATACTTATAACAATATCAACAGTTATTGTTAACAATTTCTATTGGTTTATAAAAAATATATTGTCGCTAATAATAATTTAAACGCTTATAATTCAGCATAATATATTGAATCATGATATCTGGTACGATTTTTACTAGATCGGATTGTTTGCAGCAAGATTGGAAATAACAATAAATATTGTGTACATTTATTTTATCTACCATTAATCTTACTGGTGAGAATTTCATACAATAACTTGTTATGCATATATACAGACAAGAGCTTTCTCACCTCAACAAAAGTCACCAACTAACTTTTGATAAGGAAAGTTTTAAACTTTCTACTTTTAATTGAATTATAGTCATTCGAATTTGACTGTTGATTTCTGAATATTGTAAGAAAATTTTATTTTCGTAATATTATCTTGATTTTGAATGAACTATGACGATTCTATTTTCTAGCAATTTTTTGCAAAACAGTGGGAAAATAAAGCTTTACTTCGATAATCTTTTCTGTTTCTTAATTTCTTTTCCTAGTACTTGCTTTCTGCCATTGGAGACATAGAATTTAAACATACTTTGATCCTTTAGTTAAATTGCCTTAACATAAAGTGATGATCATTGACATTTCAACTTCATAAAAATAATAGGATCACTTTATGCATCTTTATGGAAAATGTATATTTCTATGCAATAGAAAGTAAGGCACTTTGAAAATTTGGAATTGAGGAATTTGGATGATTCGTTACTTGTTCTTGAAGTGAAGTAAAGGAATATACTATACGTATACTGGTAACTTCAAATGTTAAACTTTTATTGAATTAAAATATGTTATTTAGAAGAAATGTACGTTGTATTTTATAGTTGTACATTAATTATGCTCGTTACATTTGCACTGCAGAAAATTAATGCCCAGTGGGAAAATAGTCTATTTCCCTTGCTTTTACGAACATGCAAGCTGAACTACAGAAAATAACGAGCAGTTATGGGAATGTGTATATCGTAGTTATTTTGTGGTCAAACTTCTTTTTTTGATTATTTCTCGAGTAGTCTTTTTATGAACAATATACATAGTAATTTTCAGTTTATTAATTCCGTGGATATTATCTTACAGCTTCATATAACCTTATGAAAACGATATTTGAAAAACCTTTTCGTAAAATTATTTCCCATAACATGCTTTTTACTGAACAGAAGAAAAATAGATTGATGCAAAGATAGAGCACTTGTTCCAGGATTGTTTGTAATTATGGAAAGTAACCGAAATCAATTGCATTTTGTTTTACCACACATATTTTAAGATTTGTTCAGTATCACAATACCATGAAAATTCTTAATAGATTCCAAATATTTTATTTCAGAAGTCAATGATAGTGTTTAATTTTTTATTAATATTTACATAAAAATTACTTTTTCCTTTCGAACTTGGCACGAATGAGTATCATCCGCTCTTGAAGAGCTATTCTGATCTATTTTTCATGGTAGAATAATCCGTATGTTCTTTTATTTTTACTTATATCTGCTATAGAGTGGCGTGTTTTTTTACTCCTACTACAACTTTCTCCACTATTTTCTGTCTATTACTATTTTTTTTTCATCCGCAACCTCCAGTACTTCAAAGTCGTCGTATAGTATGTCTCATCTGACTTCCGGTCTTCTTCTTGGTCTATTTTTTATTGGTATTAGCTTTGTGATTCTCTTTAACATGACAATTTCGATTTTTCTTTGTATATATCCGAACCATCTTAGTGTCTGTGCTCTGTAGATTTCATTCCTTTGGTTTTTCTCAATATTTTTGTATCTATAGTTCTTAATCTTGTTTTTCGTCTTTCTACATTTATCTCATTACCTCAACTGCAAAGGTTTGTTTGTTAGTTTTATTATTGTCTTGTGAAATTTTCTGATTTCTATGTTTGATATTACCAGTATATTTTAGCTGCATCAATTATCCCGTTTATCATTATACTTTTTTCATTTCTTCTGTATGCTCTCCGAGTTGTTTAATTATATTTATCATTCGGCCTATTTTCTTTCTGCTTCTATATTTATTTTGTTTTCTCAAAGTTAATGTATAGTTCTCTAGTATCTGATTTCTTATTTATCGGTATTTCTTAAATTTAAATTAAATTATTACTATTGGTATTGGTACTATTCAACCTTTTTCTCAATATGCTTGTATTGTTTCTTCCATATATATCTTAATTATTGATGATATATAGCTTTAAGTATTGTTTCTTTTCTTTGTTTTAGTAGTCCATTGTTCGATTAACCATATATAAATCTGAAAAATGTTGTATTCTTCACGAAAACGTTGTGTTATTAGCTGTTCCTACTTAAAAAAATCAACTGTTGATAGAGGAATCTCCCATATTTACCAACAAGGCATAAAAATTTGTAAACAAAGGAAATATAGGTGCAAAAATTTATTACTATATCACATAAACCATGGGAAAAAATTTCCTTTGTATATTTGGAGTAATACATAGAATTACTTTCAATTGATTTAGGTTCACCTAAATTAAAGAATAAGTATAGAAAACTGAATTCATTACTTTTATATTAATATATAGTATAGAACTGAATTGCAAGGATTATTAACTTGTATATGACATGAATGAATACCAAAATTATTCATAGGATATCTATTATTACATGAATATATTTGATTTCACTATAGTTACAGAAGATGCCAAATTATTTGACATTATTTGAAAACCACTAAGTTTTAAAAGTGGTCCAATCCAACGGCTAGGTTCAATCTTCAATTCTTATCTTAGGTAATTGTCATAGTTGACGATATATATAAAAATTTTAGAAAAAACTTTCTAGAAAATCAAGAACAACTACCCAAATTGAATATGTCGATGGTTAAATTGCGAAAGCTCGTAGGTCGATTTGTTGAAATTTTATAGAAGGAAGTCTACTAAAGAGGTTTCTTTCTTTATATGTTTTTCATATCAATCTTACTAGCTTTTGAAAGATGTCACTAAAAGTATTAAAAACTGTTCATGAACTTACGAAATTTTGCAGTTTATAGGAATAATTTATTTAAAAAATTTTCACATCAAAAACCCATAAATGAAATTGACTTACGAGATTTCGCAGTTTAACCATCTATGTGTATGTCGTTAGCTTTTGCATAATGAAAAGTTTCTGAATATAAAATTGAAAAACTAAAGACAATAGTCAACTAAATAGTTTAATGAAAAATTCAGAATTCATTAGAAACGTCATAAATACAATTTTGAACAAATATGAAGTGATACTTTCGTTTTTGCTTCAATTTTGCAAATTATATCATGCATCAAAACTCTAAAATCAAGTTATTATAGAAAATAATATTATTTACATGGTGTATATGATATCATCGTTGATGTTGTTCTATGGCAATATGTCATTTTCATAGCTACTTTTACAGAGTGTGTGAAGTTGAACATAACTGTTGAATATCAAATTTTTATTCCTCACCAATTATGGGACAAAGCGAGCTAGAAAATGTTTTACTTCGATACTTGGATAAATTGAGGTTACTATCATTTTCTAAGTGACAAACGATTTAAAAATGAATAAAATATGACCTGCCTCGTATATCGCAAACTACGGTACATTAAATATAAAAATACTCAGGAAAAAAATATTTATACGAAGAACGAATAGTCATCTTGTGGAAATGTAGTAAAATCCTAATATATTTACCATTCAGGTACTGAAGTTAGCCAATCGCTTAAATACAATTAGTTCGACAAATATCAGATCATTTGTGTTCTAGTCCTTTACATCCTGATATATCGAATAGAAACCTGTTCATAAGTATCATGATGATGTATTAATAGTCTAGTGGATAGGAGTAAAAGGAATAACCTACCCTAACCGATATCACTAGACTCCTTCTCATAAGGACATAAAGTTTCTAAAACCAAAACGGCCAGTGTTGAGGAGCTAAAAGCAAAATATTCAATTGTGTCTCATATAATTAGAAATATTTTACCATGGAACGTTGATAACGTTCACTATATTAAAAAATTATCAATGGATAACATTAGGAGCTTTAGATCGATTCAAGTAATCAAATTCGAGTATTTAGTTACAACTTTTTGTTCAAATGGTAAGTCATCAACTTAACAGTGGTCTATTAAACCATATAAACGATCCTTATCTTGCTATACCCTGTATATATTACTAATGTGTGTAATAATGTAAAATAAAACGTTTTTCAGAAATTAAATTACTTTTACATTCCGTAATGACAACTGCAACAAACAATTGCAATAAAAAAGAACAAGAAGAAATAAATAGCTACGTAGTGCAATCCAACTTAATGATATTCCATAACCATTATACTTTTTGATTGTTTTAATATCCGAGAGCCAACCAATGCTTTTAACTTCAAAACTCGAGGTACCCTTGTACCCATTGTACCTCCTCAAACCACATTGTACTAGGGCGACTAATACACACACAAATCCTAGTGGTCTTATCACTGTCGATTTAGCTTCTTTCCTCGGCAATTGAAATTTTACCGAAAGAACTCTTCCTGGAGATACAAGTTGCAAACTTTGATTTTTTGCCAAAAGCCATAATACTAATTGAATATTCCATCTTTGTGTTGTAATTGCGTTCATATGTATAGAGTTGAAATTGAAGAGAATCTTTTGTACAGGAAAATTAAATTCAATATCTAGTCAAATTATCATTATAACTGCCATAGACATTGAACACGTAAAGTGGTTGTCAAAATGAAATTATATACAGTCAGAATTGAGCTAAATAAGCTAACCGATGAAGACATACTTAGTTATTTATAAAAGTTCAATATCGAACCGTGCCTCGTGGGAGCTTGTACGCGCCATCTGAATTATTGAGAAGGCCACCAGTTGTTACTCAAACCAACAATTTCCGAACATGTAGTACATTGTGCACTCTCCTATGATTACCATATAAAGTGTCAATTAATATGTATTGTTAGTAAACAATGCTATTTATAGATTACTACTGTACTGTCAGCTTTATTTGACGATTCATTGAAAATTATTAAATCCGTTAGCGATTTTTTGTATAGCACATAGATGGTGTATGAGATATTAGTACAATTTTATATACTCGTAATGGATATAATATTTCATAATTTCAAATAACGAATTAGTGAAAGTGATTAACAATATAAATATATCAAGTTTTGGAAGATACTTTCATTTATTTAAAAAAGATGTTATTCAAATACAGTTAGGCGATTATTATCCCTGACCTTTTACCATTTTAGGATGATTTCAAATTTACATCGGTGTAGAACTTCTGTGGTGTTTGAGTAATACACTGATAACGATAATCTCCTCTTTGACGTCCATTTTATACCATCTCGACCAAAAGTCTCTCTACTATCTAATTAGAATCAGCAATAATAAAATTAAAAGGTGTTAATGCTTCCTAATAATTGGGATAAGAAGAAGAAAAAAATATTTGAGATCCCTCTTGATTTTTTTTCCTTTTTCGATTTATCTTTTCATTTATTCACTATCACTACTTCTATACATGTGATAATGAAAGTAGATTCGATAAGATCTTCAATGTTTACATATACAGGCTGAATATTCTCAACAAATTTCAAAGTGGAGCAACTTGTCGTACGATACCTTCATGTGAATATCCAATTATTTTGAGGGACTTTACCAAATACTGAATAATGAAGCCACTTGGAATTCAGATATCTGGTGGACATCCCAAAGTCCGTGAATTTTTCTTTCTTGGGAAACATGTTACAATCTATCTAGCCAAAGTTCGTTACTCTATCAAGAGTATACTGAACTATACAAGCCATAAGAGCTGAACGGTCTGATGTTGAGCACAAAACAGTCCTAAAAGAGCTGATTCACTCGTCAGGTTCATATTAGAAAATCCACCATTGGACCCAAAACTCATTCTTGGTATAATAAAAAGTGTTGCTATTACATCTTCTAGTAGTCTGCTCGCAAAACAACAAACTCTGCTAAGATGGATGGAAAATGGAAACACGTGGTTGAGATAAGCTGAAGCAGACTTGGATAAGCTTTCTGCCTTTCTTAACTCACTTCTGATCTACTTAAACGGCGCTACAAACGACTGGTGATTGACCTTTTAATATTAATTATATTAATAAATAATATTAATAAATTAATAATTTAATTTAAGAGTTCGATTCTACATTGTATCATCGGCGAGTAACCAAAGTCTAACCCTAAGGAATTTCTAAGAATAACATTTTATCGTAAAATTATATTTTTGTCGTACCTCCATCGAAAGTACGTACTTTCCATGCTCCTAGGGACGAAAGTACGTACCTAAGATCGTGGGATGAAGAAAAATTGTTCACACTACACGGGCCGAAAGTTGAAATCTACTTCCTGCGCTTCATGATGCCTTCGATTTCGCATCAGGAGTTTTGATGCGCAAGGCCGAAAATTCAACTTCCGTCCCTTGTAATATACCATTGCTAAAAAATCATAGTATTGCAGTACTGCTTGAGGTTAGAGTAAAAGTTTTTGCAGTCGCATTACAGACAGAATATATTTATCGATATGTACAGAATCGTTTTATAGTAAAAATCTATAGCACCTCAAATCTAAAACAAAAAATGGTGGTTGGAATAGTTGAAAATTCTGCAGTAAGTTCACTTAACTGACAGCAACAAAAAAATGAGTTCGGCGTATATTATAAGAATCCTGTTTCACTCCCACCAAATCACTTATGTTTAGAATTTGATTTCAAGAGATCTTTCGCGATGCTACGGGTACAGTTATGCTAAAAAGTATATTGATGACGGAAATTTTATTAAAAAGATTCTATTCATGATAAAACTACTCTCACAAGACGAGGGTCGTTTAATAGGATGAACAGTTCGCATTCATCTTTTTTGTGGGTATTTTCGGCGTTTTATAATTTAGTATGAGGGTTGTCTGGAAACTTTCCGACTGATGATGTCAGCACTTATTGATATACATTAGAAGGTGTATCTTTGCGTGCATCAAGAGATTCTAAGTTATTTTTACGACGCTTAGTTTCTGTTTGAAAATCGTCTAAGTAAGTCGTTCTGAAAATTTTTTGGAAAATGAAAGAAACTGAGTATCAAACTGTGCAGACAATGTTGAAAAATGGAATAATGGAATAACTATGAAATTCCTCGAAATTTAGGAATATGAATATTGAATTGGACTTATGTAAAATGGAATGTTTTTCCGTTATAATTTATGGTACAGGAATCATTACTATTACAAAGAATGATAAGTCCTTGTCGGTATCAATTACCTGGTTAATTCTTTTGCAATTTTATGCAACATATCTGTCCTTCATCCTTGATCACCACCCCCCTCACCCATGAAGGCTTTTTCGATTTAGCAAACCCTTTAATCAGTGTTAACTAGAGTTCGGTAGTTCCGCCGCGCAGCGGTATGTCTTGCCTATACACGTTTTGGTATGTATACAGCCCTATGGCTTATGCCTAGAACCATACCTCTCTATACATCGCACTCTCCCAAAGCTTAAATTATTCTATGATATGCAAATAAGAGATTTACAATTCAGGTTAAGGCCCTGTTAGCGGGTGAAAAGCTACAAGTTTGGCAACGTTGTCGGCAATTCCAGTGCCCTTTAATATCCAGGGATCAGCTCAACTCAAACTTGGCAAGTCAGCTAATGTGTTTAACATCTTGTACAGTAAACCACAGTTAGCATGTCATTCATATAAGAAGCGTAATTTTCTAGTAAAAAGATGTTTTCTCTACATTTCTATTCTTTTATACTTCTGCTTTAGTCAGCTCGCCTTCTTAAAAGTAAGCTGTCTTTATTTTGTTCATTTTTATACCTGCTGGAAAGGTTGACCTTAACTTTTCTATCAACTAAGTCCGATGGATCCTGTTAGTGGTTATCATGAGTCTTCTTCCCACTCTAAGTTCCTTCAGAACATATCTCAGCAGTTTTTTTTCGTGGATATTTTTTATCATATGTGAGATTTGCAACCAGCAAGCTAATACTGATATATAAGGAAATCCAGAAGGGGCACTAGGGTAGCCGTTAGTTTTTGGGGTCGATTGAAAATTCTGTCCTTTTGTAGTAGGCTGTCGATAGACAGTCCACGAGTAATGACCAAAAGATTATCGGCGTAGCCCACTGCATTGCATACATTTCTTTGTCTCTTCCATTACCACACTATATGATAAAGGTGATAGAAATCGTCTTGCTAGCACCCTGATCTCTCTTCATCGCAATTGATTCCGTTTCATTAAAAAGTTTCTATGTTTCTGTAGTGGATTGGTATGGACAAATATGAGAGATAAGCTTATGTGATATCAGTTGATATGAAACATATATTCTCCGTTCACGATAAGTTTTTTTTTAATAGATATTTGATCTGGATTCAGCTTTTTTATGACTACGACAAGAGAACAATGGACCACTTTGATGGCCTCGCTCTTTATCAAATAATAATCTATTTCTCTAATTTCTTATTTCACTTTTTGAGACCTATACCAATCGTGAATGAAGAACCGAAGGCAGAAGCGTGATGAATCTCTTCGAGAGTACGAGATAGACATTGCTCCACTTGTCCGATTCGCTTATCCATCAGCACCAGATAACATGAGGGAATGTTTGGGCATCCAGGCATTCAATGATGGCCTGCGTGACCATAATATGCAGAGGACGCTTCGATTATCCCATCCGAAAACTTTGATAGATACCCTGACTGCTGCTGACGAACTGGACCAGATCATCAACTTGTTAAAATATATGGACAATACGAAACCGCCTACTATTGTGATCACCGAAAAACTGACACCTTGTCTGGTCCGCTTTACCATGCAAACTGTTTCCAGCGCTTCAAATCCAAATCTGAGGAAACCGTAGTTTCAAGAGCTACAGTGGTCAACGAAGAATGGTCATCTATAAATGATTCGGCAATGTGAGAAAAAAAGCGGCGACCTACCTGGCAAGAAGTGTCAATATTTTCCCCCGCACTAAAGACATATTGAGCTCAGTGGGACTTCCTTGACTTGGAAGAGGGCCTTTAAAAAAATCCTTGAGAACGATGATGGTTCCAAGAAGAAAAGACAGCTAGTCATTTCAAAAACAAGAGTAGCCGAGGAACTGAAGAAGTTATAAGACCAGTCCATCGAGAGGTTATCTGGAAATGGAGAAAAACCTTCAGCTGGTTCGTGAAAGATTTTATTGGATAAGCAGCTCCGACAATGTGAAGGAATGGTGTGAAAAATATATGAATTTTATGCGTAATGGAAAGGCACCCATGAAATTGTTTAATGTTGTAAGTCATTTCGAAAGGATTGCTTCAGATAGCGCTGGACCATTTCCGACGATAGAAAGTGGTGATAGATACATCCTAGTCGTGATGGATTATTCTTCAAAGTGGGTGGAAATTTATGCGATCCCCAAGTAATAGGCCACAACTGTGTATTCATGAAAGAATTTATCAGCCGATATGGTTTTTCATTGAGCAGGGAACAGCGATGAAGAAATAAAAATGGGACCACAGCATTTCGTCCACAATCAGATGTAGTGGTTGAGAGAATGAGCAGGACCATTGGCAAATATCTGCCAAAGTAGTTCCCCCCAGCCACCAGAGAGATTGGGATCAATATACATATATATATATATATATATATATATATATATATATATATATATATATATATATATATATATATGGGCAATGGCTTATCGATCCGCTATTGATAAATCCACGGGTGAAACACCAGCGAAAATCCTCTTTGGACGTGACCTAAAATTTTGTTGTCGACCTTGAGAAGACCGTAAAAAGATTATGTGATCCAATTGAGAAGGATAATGGACGACATACACGAATTGCTTCGCTCAAATCAAGTTGCCAGCGACAGAATGAAAAAATAATAGGACACGGAAGCCACAGACGTCGGTTTTAAATAAGAAGATAAAGTATGACTGCACAATCCGACGAGGAGAAATGGATTTTCTTCAAAAGTATAAAAATCATGAAAAAGTCAATAGTTACCGAGAAAAGGATGAATGGTCTCATCTATCGCGTAATCAAGATTCTACGTGGAAAGCTGGAAGTAATCAACCTTTGTTTATTATTATCACAGCGGCGATTTGTTCACATTGTTTTTTTGTTTTTTTATAACAAACAACAAACAAATTATCGTATTTATAATCAATTCCATTCTTATTTTGTTCCTTAACTCATAATTCGGTTAGGTTAGGTTGGTCTACCAGCTTTTAATATTTCATCGTCGTACTCTCATCTAATTGTCTCAACAATAATCCTTTCAAACAAGATTCCTGTCGAGAAAAATTTTACTTCAAACTTCAAACCATCAAATTTCCTTCAATGACGTTTTTTTCAATGACCTTACTAGAAGTGATGAATTTTGATGAGACGGGTGCATGTTTCAAGGTCCAATCTTACTTAAAATCGTTTTGATATTGGAACAAGCATCCGTCTCCTCAAGACCTACCACTTGCAGAAATCTCATCGAAACAAGCGGCATTAAGGAAATTTTTGAAGGTTGAATACTGAATATGGAATACTTTTTGACAATAATATGTAGCACAAAATTCTTACAAAAGACACGGAATTATTTTTATCTAAATAGGGGCCGCAATGTTTTAGAAACTATGCAGACGTTTTGTTAATTTTTCAAAAAACAATAAATGCATATAATATTTGATTTTATTCTTCCTCTAGGTCTTATATTCAGGAAATGTACTATCTAGCTCCTAGCTCTCTAACAAATTACACCACTTTTGGCCCTAAAACAGCAATGGAAACTGTTTTTTGCGGATTGGATTGTTCCCTAAATTTCATTACGGTCTAAAGTAGTTTCAACCTTCTTTTCTTTATTTCTAATCATACTGTTGAAACTCAAGTCTTAAAATCACACATGTCAAACGAAACTTCCATATATGTACAAAACTTACTTTGATCAGTGAAAAATTATCTACCCCGGAAATATTACTCACCAATCGAGGTAGCAATCTTATAATATTCTTCTATAGAAAAATGCACTCTATTAAATGAACACTATTATCTTCTCAACAATTTTCCAGTTTTTGATGGCCTTGAATGTTGATTTCATAATTTATTATAACGATGGCAATGAAAAAGAATATATCAGGTTTTTCCTCTATTAAAGAACAAAACTAGATTACATATTTATAATTAAAGAGAAAATACTGAACAGAATTATGTAATTAGCCTGGCGAAATATAACGATGCATTTTCCATAAAAATGGAACTAAAAGAAGAAATCCTGTATAGAAATTGAATAGAGAATTTGTGGAAAATGAAAACATACTTTATTCATTTAAGAGTTTCCTTGTAAATCGGCACGGAGAATTCTTTCCTTTCACGAACGCATTACTTATTGAAAAATGTAAAACCGTCTGAATTCAATATGGCTTCTGAAAAAGCGGAAATCCGTTTGGAGATGCTACAAGGGTTGTACGATTTTTAAGAGATGTCATAGAATTGGAGTTCCTTCTGTTATGAAAAAACGAAAAAAGAGAAATAAATATCATTTAGGGAAAACAAAAATTTTGTGTATAACCCTGAAAAATAAAAATATAATTCCAATCATAATTTCTGCCAAAATTTTATTCGATTTAATTCAAGGTTCATCACATAATCGATTCGGCGTGTCGTAATCTTGGTACTATTTAGTATTGCTGTTTTGTATATGTACTACGATTGTAGAGATACATTGTGTGTTGCAAGAGCCTGGCTATACAAGTATCCTTCATCTTTATAATCTCTTAATATATGTATGTGACAGTGCTCTGTCAGGAAGCCTCTGATAGGTGGTTCTTATTCTTTATTAGATATTTTACTGTTAGAGTTTTCAAGGAGCAGATGATAGATATAGACTTCCATTGCAGTGCTCGGCCCTTCCTCATGTATTTTCGCGATTTTTTTCTAAAAAAGAACGGATCTGGTCCAATGACATGAATATTAGCGTCCTAATTTGCTAAATAATAGTCTTTCTTGATCGCCGGTATCTCCACAGCTGTTGATTCCTAGATTAATGAAACTCATTTTTTTGCCAAATTCCTTCAGTGTTTTAAGACATTCCTCGATGGATGGATTCCTTCATCATGGATGTCTTACTGACGAAGATGATCACTTCATCTTTTTTCGATAGTTCATATCCAAACTGAATTTGGAGAAACTTCCAATAGCTAGAGCTTCACCTATAATGTGATCAAATCGGATCCTATCGATTCGAGGTATTTTATTAACCCATATACAACTATTCTTGCTATTGTGATGTTGGGTTTATCATTATACATTGTAAGGGTTTGTTTTTTGATTGACAGTTTTTATTGAAATCACCTTTTTTTGCAAATCATGTACTGGGGTTTTCAGGAGTGGCATTTTCATCGTACGGATTGTTTTTGGCATAATGATGGAAATTCTGCCTGTTTATCAATCCATTTTTGTAAAATGTATTGTGATCATACAAAAAGCACAAAATAAAGAAAAATCTCTCTACACAGATTGTTTACTACTTTAAGACCAGTCTCAATATGTAATATAGTATCCTAGTCGGAGCTATTATAGGTCCCCATTTGATATATGAACTACCAAATTGAACCGTATTTCTCGATTATCTGGTAGAGTTATCAAATATTACTCGAAGAACTATGAAAGGTATCGAAGAGTTCCGACATCAAAACTACGTACCGGGACGAATTTTAGAGAACAGCTCATAATTCCCATTTGCTCGACAAAGTCACGTAAAATTTCGATAGTTTACGTATTTTTAATACTGATGGTCAGAAATAAAAGTGAAGAAATAAAATATCAAGCTTGGTTTCGACTTTTGGCATCGTCGTATTCAATATTCATATAATAATTATATAATTATTGAAGTTATGATTATTTTAAATTGATTTCCGGCTCTTGCAAATTTTAATATTTAATTTTGAGGTTCAGTTTTGATTAAAACTAAATATTGAAATTTATTGAGGATTGATTATTTTTCAGGACCATTCGATTTAGACGATATTGTGTCGAGTAAAGAAAAAAAGTGTTTGTACCTAAGTCAATCCTAAGTTTGGACATAAAGATTAAAATATCCAATGTCAATGTTATTTTATATATGTTTGAGTGAGTGCCAACACAAGAACAAGGAGATGAGTCATAAAATGGGATTATTAAAAGTATTTAAGTCTATTCTATACTTGTACCTTAACATCTATCTTGTTGTACAGATACATGGGTGATTCCGTTCTAACTGTGATTTTTTGTATTCAAAATTTCAAGATTTTAAAATTTAACTTTTCTAACTTTTTTATGCATATTATTCATCTATTTTACTGTAAAAATAAAACTCTAAGAGGAATTTACTACAACTTCAAAGTATCACGAGCAAGACACAAATGTCGGATTTTGAGTTCCACGGTACTGACTCATTTATCCACGGTACTGACATGGTAACTTAAGATATTAAACAACAAGTGCATCAATTTTCCTCAGTTTGATCATAAACATTAGAATTTATAAGGTAATTAGTTTAAATCATTTGTTACGACAAAAAAAATTAATAATTTATCGGTAAATTCTAGGAATGGACATGACACGGTACTGACATTCAAGTGATGTAGTATAAGTTTTCTTTAAGTGGCAAGTTATATTGTATAAAAATAATGTTTAAATATCTTAAGAATTATTCAATTAACACAAAATTTTTATTAATTGATTATTAATTAATGACTAGTACAAAAAAACAATACAGGACATTGAATATCACAGTTATAATGGAATCACCCACATACACTGAAACACAATAAAGTTCTTTGCTTTAGCCCCCTTTTTCGTTGAAAACTGTCTTATCTTATTTTTTTATCGAATAATCATAGTGCGGTGTAGATTTTTCAAGATGAAAATCTGATTAACTATGAGTTGCCCCTCCCTAAAGCTCCCTTGATACTCATTGACTTTTTGGTTATGAATTGGTCCAAGTTTGTTTCTTATTATCCAGGCCAGAACTGTGTAGGTCACATGCAGTAGTGCTATAGCTCCGGAGTAGGTCTTGTCAGCTTTCTCATAGATAGAATTTCATGCGAGCGATCACCTCCTGAATTCTGTCACATGAATTTGGAAACATCCTGTATATAACGAATTTTGGTGATAGCGATAATGTGCATAAAACTTATGAAAGCATAATCTCCGATTATTATCAATATTTCAACTCAAAAGAGTGTTTTTAAAAACATTTTTTCAATCAAGGTTAGAGTGGCGTAGACTAATTTTCAAAAATGAAAAACAATTTTTCCTGGAAATTCTATCAAACATACGGTGCTGATTCCGCCCTTCATTTTTACTATAATACTGGAAACAAAAACCAGTGGGAAGAACGAGATACAAAGAGTGGAGAATATCATTATCTCAATTAAACAGGTACATCCATTGTCTTTCTCTTTTGTTCTTTGACGAGGGTTTCATTTCGCATAAAGAAAATTCATTTTCGTGTGGTATTTACAAGGTACACTCATGTCGTAGTTATCAGTCTAGAGACACAAATTCTGCCTTGACAATGTATAAAGTAGAATAAGCATTCGCTCTCGGGTCTGGACTCCTTAACCCTCCATCTGCTTGACAATTGAAAGTATAAGGTGAGTGCTTAAGGAGAAAGGCGTCTAATTGGCCATGTGATACAGATTTGATACTCTCTCGCTGACACGACGGCATTTTATAAGTAATTATTATATACAACAAGCAATATTAATTGATATTTCAATTGACTGATGAACCAACCCTCATTTTACATCGAAATAAGAACGGAGACAAATTGAATTCAAGATATAGATAATCAATTACTTCATATGAAGTTTGTTAATAAGGAAGATTAACAATTAAAATAATCCAAGGTTATGTTTTTCTACTTTAATTCACGAGGTTGTTACAAAACATTTCTGTCCAATTTACTTTCGATATATTAAACGTCAATAATCCAATCAATCTGAAATTTAAAAATTATCGCGAAGGCTGCTCTTTTTAGGTATGATCGCCCAAAATAACTGATATTGCAAGATCGTCGTGTGGCTTACCTTGAGAATGAGGCGGCATACTTGTGCATTAGTTCCAATTGCATACATTTAATCTTTTATGAACATTTAGCTGTCAAAAATATTTGTTCGCTTTGTACACCGCATAATTAAACAATCGATATAAAAAAAAACTCTCGTGTCGATTGGTGCAAAGAAATGGTAGAAAAATCGCCATGTTTCAAAATACATCTGTAAGATCATGACTGGAGGGATCATGGATCTATGCATATGAACCGGCAAAAGTTGTTTGCGCACGAAGCACTTCGAATCGCCTATTTTTTTGCAATAACTGGACTTGTCTCCACAGTTCTATTACTCAGAGAAAGGTTAAAAAATATATAGAAATCTAAAAAAATAATGAAGATGTATGTATGTATGTAATTTGCTTCGATCTCAGAGGTCCCCAGGAAATAGCTTCCTGTCTATTATACTCTGATTAATGTTGAGGGCAAAATCGGAATATCAAGATGCCATTTCTGTCAGTTTATTGTTCCCAGTTCTACTGAATATTTTAATTATAAAATTGACCAAAAATTTTCTGTGAGCGGACAATTCATACATGTCATGCGATCAGGATTTTGGTTTAGTGGAAAAAGAGAAACTGAGAAATTTTTATCCTCTATTAATATATCGTCTCGGATTACCAAATTTGTGTCTTATATTAATGGGACTGTGAAAAAGCATCAATTTAGCTACTTAAATTCAAGGTTTGTTGTATTCTTTGAGAGACAGTTGTTACATTTGTTGTTCACCTAATTACTTGAGAAAGTTAAGTTCAGCTCATGGAAATAACATTACCAAAAACTCTGACCGCCTATTGTCTGAACACTTTAATTCATTTATATCAATATTTTCTTCCATATCATAAGAAATATTGAAATTCTCCAATGTAGCAGTATGGTACTTGATATCAAGACTATTTCAAATTCTATAGTTTTATGAAGTACTATTGCATAATAATTGCCTTTACATTCATTCAAGTAAGCAAATTCTGTCATACTACTACGTCTAGTTTCTGATAACAAGCATCCACAATAATCGTAGTCTAGCGTGTGTATCGATTTAGACGCATATTTGGTATTGTTAAAATTATATATATTAACGGCACTACTTACACAAAAGTTTTCAACGACGATAATTTTGATCACTTCTAGTGATATCTCATATTTGGATCCGAATAGAACCAATCGAAAATACTAAGCTGCGTTGATAATTCTCACGAAATTATTTATGATTTGTTTTTTTTTCTGGCGCTGGATGTTGATAGTTAGTATAAACTCTTTTCTCAGTGTTTCATAGTCTTTTTACTAATAATATTTTATAAGTAAATTTATGTAGTTAATAATGAAACATATATGACTATCTTCTTAATAGCATCTAAATAAACAAAGATGTGATAATTATATACCCTGAGGGTGGCTGGAATTGACGTGATTCATAAAGATATTTGGAAAAAAATAATCAATCGCTTGCCGCAAACTTAACGATAATATTGTGACAGAGACACAGCCGCACGCCAACGCCAAATAAATTGTTAATAGTTAAAATTAACGTGATTCTTGTGATTAAATGAGTTTTAATTGTTAATTGACTAATTGAAACGAATTTATTGGCGAATTTCATCCGCCGAACGTGAAGGCATATGACGGCTACTTATGAACTTGTTCTATTACAACTGGTAAAATATAAGAGAAACTCTATTAAAAAAGATGCCAATGTTTTGCCAACCGAAAATAATTCTCTAGGCAATCCTGGTTCCTTTTTAAAATGAATGAATATTTTTTGCATTTCAAGGTTTACCATGAAGATAAAACAGAAATTATCGTTATTTTCCAACCTTTCATAGAATGCATAATATTATTTATAAGTTTTATACGTGTGTCTCTGTTGAATCGTTCTATTTAATCTACATTAATTTAATTACCTTGGTGTCATTCAACAAATATCATATTTATTCAAAAAATTGAGTTAAATTGTCAAGAATTTAACAAATCAAATAAAGAATTGATTGTTTGTTTAAATTTTGCAGCAAGCGTTGTTTCTGGATGCAAAATCTTGAAATCAATGTAAGTATAAAGGGCAGCTACAAGAAAGCGACTGAAGACTTGCGATACATATTTTACCTGTTTTCAACATTGACATCTAAAAATATTAGTAACAACATGTCACAGAAGCAAAAATATTACACAAAATTCAAAAAATAATATGAATCTTCATCAACATAGTTCATACTTTAATATACACATTTCAAAAAATAAATTATCCAGCTATTCACTTTATTTCATCTTTCAAACAATGGAGTAGAGATATGTTTGTCCCTTCTCTAGTAGAACATCCATCAACTTAGCACATTCGTGGCATTTTATTGCAGTAGCAAATTTAAAACACTAAAGAATTCAAAAAAGAATTACTGTCCTAAGGCAAGTGATGACTGACTTGACTCGACTCGACTCGATTTATTTATCTAGACTTATCTAATACGGAATAAGACAAATCATTGAAACATTGTAAACAGTTGAAGAGGTAACATAGAAAACAAATTTTGTCACAATAGAGTTAAACATTGTAGATGAATGTATGGTGAAATTCACACTTTCAAGCGAAACATTACTTATTCTACGAGCAGTACCAAACAAAAACTCACATGTCCAATGAGCCAATAAAAAAAAGGCCCCACTGGTCACGTGACAAAGTTGTTTGTGGCTTTGTTTTATAAACAAAAATATGGAAACTTTTGAATGATGAAGTGGCGTATTAGTGAAAATTAGTTCAGAAGAAAGTAGAAAGAAGTTTAAAAGCTTACCAAATGTGAAATTGCCAAAAACTTCTGCATCTATTGGGTGTAATGTTTTTACTCCGTGTAAACACAATCCAAAGATATTCCAGTGTGCTGAAGTGCGTCCATAATATGCTTTGGACTTATGGATATGAACATTTTGTAGTGCTTGTTTCCATCAATAAAGAAGACACCCTAAGCAATGGTAAAAGAAACCCGTTTCCACGAGCTGAAGTTTTTTGTAGAAAGATAGAATAGACATCCACAACTCAAATTTGAGACTCAGAAATATAATGAATATACATACACATCATACAGAAATATGCAAGTTTCTTTTCATATCTTCGAATTATCCCTAGTAGTACCCAACAAAGAAAACACAAAAATTTTGGAAGAAAATATATTCATTTGTCAACGTAATCTCCTTTTAGCTCCATACACTTCCCAGCGATTTTCAATAATGAGCGTCAAGCTCCTCGAAATAGCCATTAACTGTAACCTCTTCATTATTGTAAAATCTTTGACCACCGAGTCATTTTTTAAGTCTGGGAAAATGAATCTGCGAATAGAGTGCATGTGGTAGCAATTCAAACTTCAATTCAATCATTTTTCTATAACGAATGTGTCTTCGCTTGATTTCTTCGCTCAAACGTTGCAATAAGTTTGCATAATACTTGCCGTTAATAGTTTCTCCTACTTCAAGATAGTCAATGAAAATTATCTCACGCGCATCCCAAAAATCCCATAACCTTGCCTGAGAATGGAACGGTCTTTACCTTTTTGAAGCCGGTTTTCCTTCTTCAGTCCTTTGTTTTGACTTGTTTCAACTGTTCTTTGTTTCGGGTGTGAAGTGATTGACCCGCCATCCATCCATAATTATGATACGGCGTATAAATTCGACTTTATTTTTGTGAAACATTGCCAAACACTCGATGGAAACGTTGCTTTTGTTCCATCGTAAACATCCATCTTGTGTATAGCTTTGTCATGTCGAAATTTCCAGTTAATATTCGATGTACCGCATTTTTTTGAAATGCCTATTATGCTTGCTAGTTTGCGCACTTTTAGTCGCCATCCCACATCTCCAACGCATTTCCCTTCATTGGAGTAACAGTAGATGACATGAACATTTGAAATTCTGTTTCTGCTTTAGTTTTACCTTTCGTATTTTTTTCATATTATTGTTTGTCAATATTTTATGGTAGCTCCATATGTCACTTTCATTATAATCGTCTTTTTCCGATTAGTCAGAAGACTCATTTGCGTTCATTCATACTTACCTATCAACAACTATCAACACAATGGTCGTCAGAACTCGTCGGTGTAGAGGTGCGTTTATAATGTTTATATGTTTGAGTGTCAGCGTGTGTACCTAACATCGTTCATAAAACATCGATCATGAAGAACGATGTAACATCTATGTTTTCGGTTCCGTTATGGATGTTAAAACATCGATATTTATAAACGCTATATCGATGTATCGTTTGCATCCCTACCTACCACAGTTCTTTACAAAATATCACGATGTGACGATATTCTAATGCTATAGACACATTCACGAGGAAAGAATTCTATTAAATTTGCTGATATTAACAAGATTATTAGACAATTTTTGTTGTAATGACGTCACAAATTACAGCACGCGTGTTAACATTCTAAAAAATAATTTATCTGGTGACAAGAGTAATGATCATATTAATTCTAGTTAATATTTGTTCAATCTTTTGAGTTGATACATTGCTCCACATTAATTTTATGGGTCGGATTTTCATTTTTTGCTTATAATTTTTTCATGCTTAGGAAGCTACTCACATTTCTACTACTTGATATTTATAAAGAGATGTTTACATGAAAGTAACTTAATTATTTATTAACACGTTGTTTGCTACATTTTACAATAAGAGGGATAATATCGTGACATCAGAAAACAGTCTTACAGTTTTGGCTTGGTAAACCATCATATGTTTTATGGAAGAATCCTTAATTATTGACAAATTATTACCTGTTGATCTATCAGAGCGAGAAAAATTTTTGTATAACCAAATTGGAAACGTTTAAACCAAATAAGCAAGGTATGATCATTTACAGCATACTAAACGTAGGCAACACAAATTTTTCTGCATGCTCGTGATGCATTAATAACCTTCTTTTCATACTATAATGTAAAGTCGACTTTACAATACTAATTTGAGTCCGGAAAATGGCACTTTACGGTATTTAGATTGACTCAATTAGATATTCTTGAATCGGCTCCTTCCTCGCCTCGTCCATCTATCTCGTACCATACTAAATCGCTTTCCGGACTTATAACAAAAAATAACTATTTTTGTAGTGAAAAAGCATCACTTTTTTTCACATATTCCATTTACTTCTAAACGTGTATAACTTTTAACAAAAATATTGATTGAAAAATGTAACCTCAAATATAGCCTACTAGCTCCTTTGTCAGTTTCTCTCGTCATGAAATGTTTTTTCCTAATATGACATAGAAAACGCACATATCTAAATATTTAAACATATTCGTGAAGCTAATAGTGTAATTTATATCTTTCATTTTGGTGAAATGATACGTGATTGCTCAAAAGTTTTTACCACTGTAGATAATTCAAGAAAAACACTTTTTTGTGAATATCATATAATATATAATAAGAAGACAAGGTCAGAACTGAGGTGGAAATTTGTCAAGCAGTAAAATTAAATTGATGTTAATAGGCTGAACCTTCTGAACCCCGCCCGGATCCCTCCAGCATTTGTAAATTGGGAGTCCAACAACGTTGTAGTAATATTTAGAATTATAAAAAGATACCAGACGCTCTTATGGTAAGCGTAAAGCTCGGGATAAAAAGATAACTCAGCTTGAGGAGGATTTTGTTATATTTAGGGCGCCAGTGGCGTTCGCAAAAGTTCCAATAAGTTATATTGTTCTCAAATCAAAATGCAAAAGAACAATTTTGCCTCCCATTGTATTGTGTATCTAAAGTCAAAATGCAAACATAAAAAGAGGAAGGATACCAGATATATTTTTTGAAATCAGTAAGCTTATTAAACAAGACTTGAAAAATAATTATGCTTTTCCCACGCTAGAACATGCCACATATAGTTGTCGATGAGAAAAGCATAGGGTTTCCAAATCTAAGCCACATACAATGTATAGTCTTGTGACTCATTGATCGTCATTTCGAATGCTAATCTAATTGGTAATTGAATGTGTTTGATTCAATTGGCACATTTGTAGGAATCATATAGATTCATGACAGCGATATATTTTTGTCTTGCCATTCTCAATGTTGGTATTTAAAAAGGTTTTTCATTGATTTTGTATGGCGGGTTTAAATAATAGAGCAAAATTATTAGAAATCTAGCCTTCAATTGTAAATGGTGCAGTGGCATGCTTTGCAAATCCATTGAATTTGAAAACTCAATTGGATAATTCACAGCTTTGTTGGCACCGCAAACTTCATCGATAGATTTGTATGACACCAAGTCCTTGGGTAACATTTGTTGTAACTCAAAATTCAACCCATTGACGTCAACATTTTTGGCTGCCAAAATTTATCTGATTTTCTTGCATGAATCCAGATTTGATTGTTTGTGTCTTGCTGGCATTGCTGACTGTACATAGAACATAAATAAATCAAGTTGAAATACTTATTGGTAAAAAACAGTGACTTGATATTGTATTCGTTTGCTTATTATTTTATTCAACTTTCACAATAATGAACCACGTATTTTCATTGAACACTTATACGTTTCAGTTTCAATTTTAAACTATTTCCAAAAAATATTAGGTACAATATGTAGGTACAGGTAAGGTAATGGTCGTTATTGCGGGAGCTAACAATCCGTGTTTATTTACATGAAATCACTTAATTAACTGAGAGTGAAAACTGCTTTCAACATTTTATAAAAATTGTTCAACTGGAAATTAATGATAAATTTACTATGAGAGTAATATTAACATGAGGGTTGCACAAAAAAATTAAAATAATACGTATAACAGTCATTGCTACGATCAATACACGAATAAAAATGGTCGAAAATGTATAGTGGGTGAAACAGGAGACCGGCTACATTCTCATCCCTACTCCCTGATGTTTGCTGAATGAGAAGTGACAACGGGATAACTGATCCCTTGAAAGTTGATCAGTTATCGACCGGCGAAGGTGAAAGATCAAATAAAAGTGAGAAAAAAAAACATAAATTTAAGGGAAAAATGAAATTATAAACTCTGAATTAGAATTTATCGTAATACGATTATTATATTCAATTGATAATGTGATTATTTAATGAAAAGATAATTACACGGTTAGTAATATTCATTGCGGGCAATACTATAGTCAAGACGATTTTTAAAAATCGGCAACATGCTTCCAACCACAAGCTAAGTACCAATATTGGCGAATAAAAAGAGTGGTCTGAATAATTATTCTATTATTGTCATGAATAAAATTATTTATTCCTGCAGGCTACTTTTTAAAAAAAAACGTTTTCAGATTTTGGTCTTACTTGCTTTTCTTCACTATGATTTATCTGGACCGATATGTAGGAAACCAAATAGTTTGAGTGAAGCTTCACAATATGTGTTGAAATAAGACAATGTACATTATATCCAGAATTATATTCATAAAACAAATATTAAGCAACCAAAATACATCACAATTGTAATATTCATAATTCAGTTCAATTTAATGTACATACACCCAATAATTTCTTTAGAGAACAAAGACCATTTCCATCTCAACCTTTACCATTCGTCCTGTCATGTCGATACGATTTACTAATAATGCTAAAATTCTTAAAGCGTAGCAGAGTTATAACGTTTTCAGATCAAATGAAAATCCGAATTTACCAAACCCAACCCCCATGAGTATTTCCACAAGAAATACACTGAAGAATCAACCATTGACTTCATCTACTAGGAAATCATTTCACTCATGACCCATTCATTGTTAAATCACTTTTTCAAAAGTCTGCCCGTAAATATAGCACTCAAATCCCTTCTTAAAAAATTTTCAACCATCCGATAACTGATATCTCAAATTTTATGTGTTCAAATTTCATTGTGTATTCCAAGGGTTTATTAGCCTAGATAACTTAAAATTATTTAAAGTCAACTTGGACTTTTCTGGCGGATGGTTTATCACTTCAAAAAGCAGAATAAAATTGAACTTTTATAAAACTTAAAAGGACATAAATACTATTACTATCGAACCTAGAATGAAAAAACTTATCAAAACAAAAACTAATGTAAAAAATTAATAAGGTCGCTTCTGGAAAAGCTAAATTTCGTGTAGTAATTGATTATAGACGCCTTAACGAAAAAACGATTGAAGACAAATACCATCTACCTAATATAACAGATTCATTAGACAAGTTAGGCAGATGCCAATATTCTACAACTTTGGATCTAGCCTCAGGATTCCAATTCGAAATGGCCAAAAAAGACATAGAGAAAACGGCTTTAATCACCAAATCCGGACTCTGGGAGTTTCTCAGAATGCCATTCGGATTGAAAAATGCCCCGACTACTTTCCAGCAGGCTATAGAGTGTATACTGCGAGGTATACAAAATGAAAAATGCCTTGTCTACATTGATGATATAATCGTTTTCTCCACTTCACTGCAAAAGTATATAAAGAGACTAAAATGTGTATTTGATCGACTCAAGGAATCTAATTTCAATATCCAATTGGATAAATCAGAGTTCCTGAGAAAAGAAGTTGCTTATCTTGGGCTAGTAGTCACCCCTGTTGGAGTGAAATGCAACCCAGATAAAATTAAAGCCGTTAAAAATTATCATATATCTAAGACGACAAAACAAATGAAAAGATTCCTAAGACTGCTATGATACTATAGACACTTCATAAAAAAGTTTGCTCACTTGGCTACAATCACTGACAAAATGCCTAAAAAAGAGGCTCAAAAATCGAACACAATGACTAATTCCTGTCATACTCTGAGACATGCAAAAACATCCTGACCAACGATCCGATTCTCCAATATCTCGACTTCAAAAATCTACAATCGAAAATCAGCTGAGAATTCCGACGATAGAAACTCAAGAAGAATATCCTGACCTAGACTCTATATCTTTGATAGTAAATCTCGATACTGTCCTAGACAATGAAAATTCACCGACAACAATCTCAACTAACAACAATCCTGATTATACAATACAGCAGATAACATCTGACCGTCAAAATGAACTCAACGACTAGATAAACAACGTAGACGATAACAAATCATAGTGCGAGGACCTCATCAGCATTTTACATTTATATAAAAATATTTTCTCACACATTTTTGGACAGTTAGTTGTGGTCAATTTCAATCAATTGTAATCATTTTATAATTAGTTCGTTAATTGTAAATCATTATATGAGAAATCGTGTGAAATAATTTTTTTAAAAAGTGTAAGATAATAATTTGAATGTTTGCTACGTTGTTTGTAAGTGAGAACATAATTTCGCGATTTGAGTTTTAAGGTACACATCAAATCCTTTTAAAACTTGAAACAATTTCTTGAATTACGTATATTTTCAGTTCTCATTGCTCCATTTTGATTTAAATAACTCACTCAAGAGATAATAATTGAATAAATTGAACACTATGTAGTTCACATGAACTACTGTTTGCCGAAGGGCTTGATGTTTAGCCTTTTACATTTGACACTTTATATATTATATCTTTAGAATTAAGTTTAATTTGATTTGAATTTAATCAACTCAACTGACATATTGAAAGAAGAGAATGTGTATAAAAATTCTTTTTCATGCGGTTTCATTTTTATATGGTTTTATTTTTTGATGTTATTTTTACCAGTCTCGACATGGACTGTATAAAGATCATATATAAACAGCACTAATTTTATTATAAATAGATTTGTTATTAGAAGTCTTTTTTTCTAACCGACTACTGAGTTTGTGTATATAATTTATAAATAATTAATTACTATGGCCATTTGTTGACAGTTCCAGATGATGATCTAACGCGAAATAACTATTTGCCATAGTCAAATGAATTTACAAAAATATCACTTAAGGGTCGAATTGAAAGAAAATATGATGCATGTTTGGAAGAAAACAATTTTGAAATTGGTAACTTTGTCTTTAATGTGAAAATACAAAATTTAATTGAAATCGAATTGTCCACGATTTATAAAGTAATTGAATCATGTAAACCATTCCTTAAAGGGAATCTGACTAAATAAAAAACTGATTAAGTTTCACAACTTCATCAAAATGGAACTTATTATCCGGGTTTACAACACCGGTTATATCTTAATGAATGGAAATTATGACATCATCTATTAAACAACTATTTAACTACGCTCTAGATATTTCTGGAAAATGTCAACTATTACCAGATACTCTGGAAAGATATTCTTCTACCATGATATAGAATATCATAGAAATTACAATGAGGTAACAGCAGGAGAGTAGTTGAATAAGTCAATCCACGCGGTATAAAATGAAGTAATATATATTCACTCGATAGTAGTGTTGTGAATTAACTTCAATTTTCACGACTTTTACTCGAGAAACGTTACAGTATTTACTTTACAACTGATAGAGAGTTGCGCAAAAGCACGAAATAAAATTTTACTTTTCTACCAAGAATGAGAGCATTGAATGTATTTATTAGTTACCGATAGAATAGCACTCTTTCCTTCAAACTTTTAGGTGCAATCCTACCGCACTTTCAATGTAAATGTTTTTTTCAAATCATCATTCGGATTATGTTTGAGCATATGAAATTTCTATGCAAGCGAGCTTTTAATCCACATCAAGCAATCTCGGTATAAACTTGCTGATAATGTTTCATATTACACACTGAGGAGGGAAGAATTTCATTACTGTCGAGAGATTAGATATAGCTATGACCTCGAGACAGAAATGAAACTTCCTACCGAGGTTTGTATACTATATTATTTACAACCCTCATATTTCGATCAAAATTAATAAATCTTTGTTTTGTTCTGAACATACCTAAAATATTACATTTAAGAAAAAATTACCAGGCATTTTTCAAAAAATAATCAAGCAGGTACTATATTGTTACTGTTGCTATGTGGTAAATAACTGTCACCAATATGAATAAATGTTCGATAAAGTCGGATGGATATTAAGTTCGCGAATAATAAATTGAGAAAAATCCTCCGATGAAGAATTGATGGATTGTACCCCTCCAGATATACGACAGGTTGCTGACGCAGTAGCACACGGGTTGGTGTAACCATCGCTACCTAGAAGCTATTGAATTATATAGGAAGTGGTGCGAAGGAAAAAGGTGAAGAATACCAGTTTCGAAAGTGTAACATATTTTGTAGAACAATCCAGACAAAAGAAACCGTCTACTTTGTGGGTAATGTACAGTATGATTGGGAAGATGCTACAAATTGAAGAAAAAACATGGGAAACTATTGGTTTCATTTCAATGAGTAGTTTGTTGTATTTCAGCTCATTGTTGGCTTTTATTGTTTTCCATTAAATAGGTTTTATAATATTTGTCAATGTGTTATTTTTTCAAATATTAAAAACATTCATCTGGAATAAAACGATCATATATATAGATATTTTAGAGGGTAGGAATTGAGGGCGGTAAGTGAGGGCGTTGAATGAGGGCGAGAAGTAGAGGTGTGTTATATCACACTTTCTAACCTTCAACGACTTTAGTAATGACAGGATTGCATATATGGTTGTAAATAAAATATTTTACACTCGTACTTTTTTTTGGCCGAATAGCGAGTACAGGAGGTTTTATTGACATTTTTGGAGTAGTTACATTAAATCATGGTCCCAGATTTTCAACGTCATCCGTGTTTATATAGCCAATTTTTATAGCAAAATATCAGTTATCAATCATTTCATGGAACGGACTACTTTCGGGATAACATTAATGTAACTTTTCCTCGGTCCCTTCTGTTATTTTTCACTTAAAAAATCAAAATCATTTTTCTTTCATGTATAACCAACAGTTTCTTTTTAGAGGAAAATTCACACTAATTTATCTTCCAGAATTATGTAAAATTTTAACAGATGATATCAGAAACATAGTGGGAACTAATCACCGTAGAAGTGTTGATTATCTCTGAAAAGCCCATCTTCCATCAAACTATCGTGTATTGTGGACAGTGGAGAGGATGTTTCTAAAATAGCAATAAAAACTCTTTTCTATCTCGAGATAGCAGATGTTCTTAAGTTTCCTATGATTGTGAGAATTCAAGTATAGACATATAATCCAGACAAGATATTAATAAAATACATTTTGAAATAAAATACTCCATGCGAAATCTTGAAACCCATATTTGACCAGACATATATTGATTGCGATATATTTATGCTGATAAATTTGTTTTCTTGATAAAATAGTTTTAACAGAATTACTTCTGATTTTTGAAGGGGTTGAACAACCACATTAAGACCGTCTTAGTCTTGATAGAAGTTTTATTTTTCATAGTACATGTAGCAAATTTATATAGCTGCTTTAGTCACTTTTGTATCACAGGAGTAACAACCGGTACAAATTCAAAGGAAAATCTTATGTCTTATACAAGGCCTATCTAGGAGATTTGTGCGTTGAAATTAACAATTAAATACTGGGGAAATCAAAGCTTTAACGCATTCCATCCACCAGCTCGTTCACTCAAGGGAATTCAATTAATTATTTTCAAGTTTACCAGATAGATCCCCAAGTTGAAGTTAAATTTGGTGTAGTATAAATATAAATTGGTTTGAGTATATATCTATAGTAACTGGGAATATTGTTTTTGGAAATATTTGAATTTACTATTATTGAACCATAATTTTTTAATAGAATTTAACATATTTACCTACTCGTCGTCTTCAAAATTTAGAAGAACAATTTCAAATAACATATTATGAAATGAATTACTACAATAAAATTAACGAGCAAGTTTAGGCCAAGAATATCTCCTTTTTCTTCTTCTCCGTTTTAGCAGATCATCCCCGGAAGACGAAGTTCTTTCCATCGTTTAGGTGGTCCTATCAGTGGTCTTTTTCATTCTTTGTTCTTTATTTTTGTGTTCTTAAGAAGTTTACTGTCTTGCATTCCTATGTCCTGTATTCCACTTTGCTCTTTAATATCTTCATCCCGTATTCATCTTGTAGAGTTTTGCCTTGTATACCTCTTAGTATTTTCATTTCGACTGTTCTCATCGTATCGGTATTTTCCATGTCACTAGATATTTGGTTTTCTCGGTGTTAATGAGCCTGTTCTTGTATTTCTATTTATGTCTTCTGTTGTTTGTGCCACTTTGATTTTTGTTTTGCACTGTGTATTTATATATTGTATTAGGTTGATTAGTCCGTGAGTTGATCCTATTTCTCTCAATATTTCCAAAATATTTGATCACACTGTTAAAAGGATTGATTATATAGACAATTCATATATATGCAGGTTTATTGTATTCTTGATATTTTTCGGAAATCCATTTGATAATGAATATTGCGTAAATGGTGGATCTGTTCTTTTGGAATCCTGTTCGTCCTGTATACTTATGGTTTCGCTAATTTCTTCCAGTATAGTTTTTATGAATGCTTTTTTTTCAATTACAGAATTCTCATCAACAATATACTGGTTATTGGCGATTAATTTTTTTTACAATTTGATTGATTGATGGTAATTTCTTAAATATTTTATTATATATTTCTATTAAAAAACGGACACCCTGCGATTATGTGTTTTGAGTCAATTTGCAAAAGCAGTTGTCACATTTGGGTTCAGGTTTAGCACCGAATGAGTAGCTAGGAGTCAGTCGCGTGAGACCTAAGCGGAGACGCGTCAGGAGAACTCCATTTTTCGGTAGCACCGATCGTGGTTTCGCGGAGCCATTCACTTCACGAAGCTTGTATGTGAACGGTAACCATTTGTTTTCCCATTCATTGAGCACTTTTTGTTTTATGGAATGTAATTTTTTTGTTCTTTTTTTTATATATTGTAGTTCCTCCAAGAAATTTGTATTGTGATTTTTTTGAAAAATGTGTCTGACAAATCAGCGATGTCTGTAGTTTGGTATATTGTATATAATTCAGCAGATAACGTAGATGAGGTTGGAGGAGGTTTGAGCATATATTCGGAGGTTGGTATGATAATAGCATGTACCATATTGAGATTTAGATGCGTCTGTGTAAAAATGATTGGTGCGATGTTTGTCGAATGAAGTAAGTTGAGTGAGAAATTTTATGCTTTCTATTGTCAATAATGGAGTCTCAGAATATTGGATAGAAAGGTATACAGGAAATAAAAATATAATACGTCTAGATAGGATATAACTAATCTATTATTGATAGTCTAATATACCCTCTCGTATTTTGCGAAGTGTATTTATACCTCATCTCATGTACCAAGTATGTGTTAATTCTCATGTTTTTGTTTGCACAAAACATTTTCAGTAGTTCTCCATTTTCGCTCGTAGCCTTAGCGTTGCCAAAAATATGAGGGTCCAATTAGATTTATAACAACTCTTTCTGAGTTTAATCGTATAAATCAAAATATCACGTTAATGATCCATTCACAGCATAGATGGTGAATTTTTCTTAATATTTGTTTTGCATGTCCTTTGAAAGATGCATTTTTGTAAGCATTTTCTGTTACTTAATACATGCATGACAATTTCATTCTATGTCTAACTTCATCTCATCGGGTTTTTGGATAGTAACCACTTTTTGATATCTTTCATAATCAGATTTTCTTTATAATTGTCTTTTTTAAAATATGCAATTCCACTTAATTATACAGGGTATTGGAAGCGGCCATTTTTCTATCTAAATCGCTATGACATAGACGCACTGAATATGAATAACTATAAATAAATTTAAATAGTTTTCGAAGTAATTGGAACAGAAATCAGTCACGAACACTTAATCATTCATTTATCACTTACTGAAATACAAAGTGTTCATTTAATAGCTATTTTGATCAGAAAAGACAGAAGCATTTACAGTAGTTAATCCAAAGGTACGACGTTATTACTGTGGGTTTCCTTAACTTCAAACATTAAACAGATAAATAAACATAAAAGTTGATACATTGAGACGATAACATCGAAATTGGTTACAATTTTCCAGTTTTATGTATTTCGAAATATTTACAATTCAGAATGAAATTTCATCCAAATAGCTTTATGATAACTAATCCTAGATATGTCTAACTTTTTGGAAGTGGTTTAAGTTACTAAACATAAACATATATTTTGCTACTTCCTGTACACTTTAATTTTTGCTGAATCGATTGTATACATTGAGCATCAACCAAAAAATTCATATAATTTGGTGAAACAAGGAATATGGGTGAAATTTTGAATTTTATGAGATTAAAAATTTTCATAAGCATGAACAACAACAAGTATTCGAAAGCTAGGAAAATATATTGAAGTGTTTGGTGTTTCCTTGTCACGTTAGGTTAGGTTAGGTTAGGTTAGGTTAGTTAGTCAGTCTTCTGTTTTAAAATTAGTTTTTTCAATAATGTTATATAAAACTTGATATTCCGACTTTTCTTTAAGACTTTATCAAAATTTTGTAAATGTATCATCATCCGGCCCAACATAACTTAAATTGAAAACTAGAAACTATTTTTTCACGATTCTTACATAATAGTAGTATCCTAAAATAAATAATTTGCCACGTATTCTATTTCAATATCACTGTTCATATGTTTCAATAGATATATTTTCAACTTCGTAGGCAACAAGCACATCGAACAAATATACGTTGTAATTCATTTTTCCTTCGATACTACGAAAAAAAACCCGACTATGATAACAAAAGTCTTTTGAAAAGAAAATCGAGAACCGTCAAAAAAAGTCACGATCTAGAATTCCCCGCCTAGACACGAACAGCGAGATTTTTCCAAGATGACATTTATGTAAATCAACTGACTTATTACAGTTTAAGATTTGTATAACTCAAAAGCTCACGCTTCGCCCAGAAAGCAGGGTATGAAAACAAAAAAAAAGGCGGCAACTGCCTCTTTGTAACCCTCAACAACTTATATTTTCATGGTGATTTATGACGTACGTGCTAAAGGAATTCAGTTGGATACGAGGACGAAAAAAATGGATTATTTGAAAATCTAAATAAAATGGGTGATCAATATTTTCATTTACTAAGAAAATAACAAATCCTAACTCAAAGTGACTGATTGTATAGAGGGTAACAATTTTAAAACGTATCACCATTTAGATATTAACACCCACACAAAATTCAAAAATTTACCAGCCATTTATTTGTGAGGACCAATTAAAAAGCAGCTTTGTACCGTTCGAATTATATACTCCGAAAGAAACGGTGTTAGGTCAGCGAATTATGTCTCCCGCTTTGCAATTGCGAGCTATTAGGGAAAAACGCAACGTGTAATTCAGGTTATTGAAAGTGACATGGGAATTTTCCTCAAATCTTTCTCATCATTTTACCATCTTTCTTACTAAACATGAAATTTACACTACCATTACACCAACATTCATAATTACACCATCTGACGTGCGTTTCGATAATTAAGTTATCTCTTCAGAGACTGGAGGTGAACAGTTTACATTTACGTTAACGTTTACAATTTCTAAAAATCCTCTTATTTTTATATTTGACTCGGTTTCAAGAGTTCTAGAAGTTTTATAATTACATGTGGGGTTTTTGAAATTTCTTGGTTTTTCAATATTTCTGATGTAATTTTACAAGTTGTTGATGTGAGAATATAGTTTTATGCAAGATAAAATTACTCCGAAACGTCAGAAGTTTCGTTCAAAAATCAAATATAAAAATCGATTAGGTATCAGTTGAAAGAGATCTAAGATCAAAACCATTTTAACAATTATGTGGCAGTGAGCTTCTTTTTCTACACCTTCATTCATTTCAACTTCTGTTTTCCCTTTTTGGGTCAGAAAACTAAGTTATGGATAACTCATTGTCATATTTATTATGTTTCTCAGTTTTTCACACACATCTTGTTCTTTTAATGCTTCCAAAGTCCTCATAGCTTAAAGTCTAAAAATAACATTTCTTGATTGATTGATGATTATATGAATTGCCCTAATATATGTAGCTGCTTCTTTCCAAATTTTCGAAACCTGTTTTATAAAGAATAAATTTCAGACGCCTCTTTAAATTCGGTGATAAGCCGCTCGATCACGGTATCAATTCTTTTGCTACTCTTTGAACAATCTATTTGTTAGGAGATCTCTCACTTAGACTACCTGGAAGTAAGTAAAAGTAATGTAACCAGATCTTGTTAGTGGTAGATAACATGATCTATGAGTACATGCACAAATGTTCATAGATACTGTGTATGCTTTTCAACAAAACACTAACTGATCATTCATCTAAAGCACGGTGATTATTTATTGGTGATACGGTGATTTTCTGTTAGCAAACAACCATTATCATGGAAATTAGCAAATTATTCCTTAAAAAAATTATGATCTGAATTGTTATTTGGGTATTATCAAATATTGTTTTTCTGGCGCATCCTCCACATTCCAAGTAAGTAAGAATAATATCAGTTTTGTGTGTGAACACAAATAATTTTGGCAATGGAGAATGGTAGCGGAATTAATAAATAACAAAAATTTCGAGAATTGTATGTCCAGGATGTTTTCTCCCTGTTAAACCAAAATATATTCTAGTTTGGGTAGATTACATTCTCTCTAGGAATGAGTTACAAGTAATATTACTAAATAAAGATTCATAGTTATTACTCGTATAATGACTTCAGTTTCAATTGACTTCATTAAAACAATATAAGTCTGGTGAAAACTATCACAATCGTAAGTTAATCAAAACATAATCTTTAAGTGAGACATTTTTTGATGATAGCTCAAATTATAAAAGGCTCCACTAGGCCTCAACTGACAGTAAAAACTTAAATAGAATCCAGCTAATCCTGACAATCCAGAGAAAGAAACGGAGCTGAGGTGGACATCGAAATACCGATCAAATATTAGCCTTGTTCTGAGCTGTAGAAGTTGAAAAGAGGTTTGTCGATTGCAAAGGAATTCAAGAAATATATATTTATAGAGGATGGAATATATAATGAATTTTCCAAATTTCAGTTAATTAACAACTAATATAATATGCTATCAACAAATTGATGAGTTGATGGGGTTTATTCGATGTAATATATGTTGATAGGTAATTGTCGTAAGATAGAAAATCGTTAAATAGAAAAAAGATGTTGATTCATTGTAAGTTGATAAGTGACAGATTGTAAGTTTTTCTGGCGAAATATCAGTTTTCGAGAAATTTCTACTTGAGATATTTGTTATTTGGCGAGACAAAAGAAATATTCTTTGCAATATTTCTACCTTATAACAAAACCACCGAAAATCTTAATTAATAATTCGATCCATATATTATATGTTTCTACTAAAATAATTATCTTTGCATTGAACACATTTTTCTTTTTTTTTTCTTTTATATTGGTAAATCTCTTACATAACCGAATTATTTATACTATAATGACATTTGTAAATCTTGGAATTTTGTATTGAAAAACACTTAAAAGAAAATCAGCTTCTTGTTATTATCTTGTTATTATTCATCAATTATAGCTCTAGCGCACAAAAAAAATCAAATTTCTCACAAGGAGGCAGAAACAAAATACAGATTATGTTTCATTTGGCAATAGAAATTTTTGTTAATATATGAACATTTTTACAAAATATTTATTAAGTAATTTCTTATTATTATAATAAATTTATTGTTAGGAGGATTAGTTTTGACTATTTTGAGTAATGAGTCAATTTTAGTTTTCTTAAGCTAATCATATTTTTGTGAAATAATTTTTTATTTATAAATTGTCAATGTAAGTAGTATAACCAAAAACGAATTTATAAAACCATATTATCATTTTCACAGCAACCAACGGATGAAGAAACGGAAGTTATAATTGAAAGATATCAAGCACTGCAAAAGAAACTTAATCTTGAGAAAGTGGAAATACGAGTATAAAACATAAAGTCCAAACGACAGATTGAAAAGAAAGCACATTCATAAAATCAGCTGTATATAGACGACAACATTATTATAGAGAATCGAGATAGAAATCATAATACTGACCCAATCGAAATCTGAAAAAAGAAAAAAGACTTGTAAAAAACTAGTTACATAGAAAATACAAATAATATAAATTGTGTATTGAATTATATACTTCTCAATTGAAACAATCTGAAACAAATTATTTCAAGGTACTAACTTTACATGAGAACACTTTGATTATGAGTTCTCTATTCATTTTTTAAATTTAGATAAGTAATTATAAGGAATTTTATTGAGTTATCTCGGAAAAATCAATAGTTTATTCGTCACAAATACTTTTATTCAATAACTCAAGAAATTCTCAAACTTTTAATATTATGAACAAAAGTTCATAGTGGCCGATGAAAATATGGAGTTCCAAGTATGGAATATTTGATATTTCTTTGCTTTTCACTTGATAGGTGGAATATATAGCCAACATCCCAGTATATTCAAAAACAATAAGGCAACTACCATAATAGTTCTCCTCAATTAGCCATTTAGAGTGATTTTAATTATCTGAGATTTGGCAAAACTAAACTGTCAATTGCTCATATTACAAAATGTGCAAATGTGTGCAAAAAGTGGAATAAGCTCTTAGGCATCAAACGTTTTTATTTATGTCTTCTGTATAGTCGGTCAGAGGCAGATACATATACTGTATACCAATAACACAAATTTAAACATATGTCAAAATTTCAAATCTACTACATAAGCTTTTCTATCACCTAACAGGAAAAAACTTACAACATCATTATCAACAATAGTTTTTTATCTTGTGGTTGACCGAAATACAATTTTTATAGTAATATCTTCTTATCGATTCAACACCATCTTTCAACAATAATATTCGTTAGTTACAGTTAGTTATAATTAATTAATAGGTACATTTGTGGATAAAATCGAGTCCATACGTCCATGGTACACTAGTAAAACTGGTAAAGATATCAGCTTTTACGAGATTGAAAAAATTGCATACATAATGTATTTTTTTCATAAAGTACATTGCTCAATCAATCAATAATAATCTCTGATTGCTTTTTCAGTATAGTAGCAATATAAATATACTTATCTAATTTTATGAATACTATGACAAAACTAACGGATTGTGTAACTTCTTGTTTCTCGTTCTGTATTGAAGTTAATGAGTTCCTGAAGTTATGGAATTTAGTCTCGTGACAATATGAAATTACGAATTTATTATTTTGACTGCATCGAAATAAAGACTATATACATTAATTTCTGTTTATTACGTTCAAAACAAAGGATTAACTTTTAATGAGCATTTCCTTCAGATTATATGTAGAGTCTAAGACATGACTGGTACCTGAAAATATCCATCTATGAATAACGGAAAATGTATCATTGATAAACATCAACATGATTCATTTTTATAATTATGGATTTATTAAGAAAAATAAAGTAGTATTAGTGAAGCTTTTGGAGATATCTACACGCTATGTAGAAAATTCAAATCAAATCACAACCATTCGTTTTATAATTAATAGTGTAATTTAAAGATGTTGGGAAATTCCCTATTAGCATAAATTGGGATTAAATAACTCGCAGATAGATCAATTGGAATCATAAATTGTTTTGGTCAAAGTCAGTCAATAAAAAATTGATATTACACAAGGAATTTTCTAGGCAGCAATAATAAGTGATTGTCATGCTATGCCAACGGTTGTGATATAAATGTTATCAGCCATGAATTGTGTCTTGTTTGTTTATTGTCAATTTCGGCGATCGATGTTTTTCCTGTGAAGTGTATGTTATTAAAAAAGATTCAGTAGTTCATTTTCCAATTATTATTAAAAGTATTCGAAGTGATAGGTTCCTGTCACTTCAAACGAATGCACTTTTTTATGTTCAGGTTAGAATTTGTTCAATATTATATGTATTAAACGGGTAAATTCATCCCTGGAAGTGGCGTACTTTTTTGGAAAAATAATGCGTTACATACATTTTGCAATTTCAGCTTTTACTTTGTAATATACTGAATGACTGCTTCATAGCATTTTTAGCAATAAGCCTTCCGTAGTGCAATTTGCAAAACGACACATGTATACTTGTATAATTGTAATTGCTTCGAAAGCCAATTATTGATCTTCACTGACAATTATTCTTCATTGATGTTATCAAGAGAAATTTACATGATTCATATGAGTGTTAGGTTTATACACAAAAAATCCCGAGGACATTTTTAAAATGATAATATACGAAACGAAGCGAAAATAATTCATAATGTTAATTTAAGGAGACTACAGGCAACAAACATTAGCTTGAGCATTGGAACACCAATTATGGCGTAATGAATGGAGGAACGCAATCTTCATAGATGTGGCTCGTTATGGACTGTTTTAAATCAGTAGACAAATAGACAAATATGAAAAAACTTCATTGAAACCCTCATATCAATGGCATGTTCAAGAAATTCACCTTTTTTCAAGAGGTAAAGTAATGGTCTGGGTAGGTAGAATTTGTTTTAATAGCCGTACTGACTTAATTATATTCTTTTCAACTAAAATACTTTGAAAGATGGCCGACTTACAGTAGAACAGCAAATCGAATGTAGCTTTGTAATTTTAAATAGAACAATCTATATATTAATACATTTTTGAAAACTAAGTAAAATTTTAGTATACTTTTGTCTAAAATTTTTTTTCGAAAAATCCATACTTTTTGAGTTTAATTTTTTTGTAAAAAATTTGACCGTTGTTATTTTTTTACGAGGATACCCCTAAAGATATGTAAATGGTTTTTCTGTTCGGTTGCTTTTAGAAAGATCAGACATCTTTGAATCTATGTTGAAAAATTTTTCATTTTATACAAAGTGTGTATAAAAATTGTTTAAAGTTTAACTTCATAAATATCAAATTTCTTTATTTTTTTAAATAAAAACTCCCGGTTAATACATTCAGAGGTGAAAAATAGGGCAAATTCATGTATACTTTCCTATACCTAAATCTTATCCAGATATTGGGTCACAAAAATTGACTTGGCTCATCGCTTAATCCATTCTTCTTTCATCATTTGAAGTAACATACAAGAATAATTTCTAGCAAATCCAAGAAGCTCACCTAATCTAAACAACATTTTGTATATGTATCTGTCATGTAGCACAAGCAAATGCTTTTCACTGAATGTGGATGTATCATTTACGACAGATTTAACCACAAATTCCTATGGATAATGTCCTCAAAACTCATTATCTTTCTAATACGTCGCGCTTTTCATTCCTCTAGTGACTAGGTATTTTAAGCAGTTCTTGATACGTAACCAGATATTATCATTTATATCTACATACAATATAAAATTTAATGTAACGACAATAACCAACTACTCTTTTCCAAATTAGTTCTTCCGATCTTGATTTTTAGATTAAAATAATATAAATATAAGGGGTACCCGTTGATTTATTTCGAATTCAACTCTATTATTTTTATATTCATGTTCACAGAGCATGTAAATTTGTACATAACTGTTACATATGAAGTTTTGATTTCACACCAATAACAAAATAAAATTGGAATGTGACTTCTAATATGGCGGGGTGTGACAAAAACGTGAATTCTTTTTGGCCTTTAACACTTAACAAGTATATATACCCTTTTTAAAAATATCATCAAATTATAATATATATAGAATATAAAAAAATATAACCAAAGAACCTTTTCATAATTAATGGAATAATCTAAACAAAGAATAACATTCGAAAATCAAATCAACCAATTATGCCTAGCTAAGGGAAATACTGAATGTTGTTTGACCCAGATAACAGAAATTTGAACAATCCGATAAAGAAATATTCTCAAATTTTCAAAGTAAATAAAACAACAGATGTTATAGAAATTGTCGAGACTGACCTATACGTCGTGGGTTTTAGCCGACGCAGCAAAAAAGACAATATAAAGAAAGTTTTGAACTGAGGAAAGTTCTCGGTAAGTTGTACCTAGACAGCAGTCGTTTTTGCAACTTGTATAAACAGCCGCTTCATTCAGCTTGAAGTAGCCAATGATACTAATGAAAGTAAAGGTGACGTTCCATATATTCAGTGTCAACGCGTTTTTTCCTAATATTTATGAGCGATTGTAACAAGAAAAGTATGAAACCTCTGATGTTACAGTTATCGACAGAATTTATGAATTATTGAGAATCGGATTGACGATATTTTATGACATAATCAAATCAGGTATATTGTTACGAATTTCTTGAAAGAAAAACTATCAAATTAAATACTTTTTGTTATCATATAGTACTAAGTTTAGGAATGAGGAATGGCAGTTTCCTAAATATACCGATAATGTTAAGAAAATTCTCGCACGGTTTTGTTAAGCAGTGGATCTAAATATATAAAGATAGCTAGTCGGATGGTAGTTATTATTCGAATCTCGGCAAATTGACGGTTTAATACAAGAGAGGAACATAACTGTAATGTATTTAGATTAAATCCTTTGATACATATAATGCTTTTAAGATTTGTTGAGTTGAAAACTCAAAAAGTGCTCTTCAAATACGTCGTGTTTGCAGGGAAAATACATTATTTTACTGTCGATTATGACGAAATTATGTCTAATATCTCTTCTAATATTCTGGAGACGATAATTTTTATGAACAATTACATTTTCCAAATATTTGAGGAAAAGTACAAATTTGATTATTAAACGGAATGTAGAAAAATTTGTCTTCCTGAAAGGAGTCCAATGAAAAAAATAATTAATAGAGCTAATATTGTCTGTCCCTGGCAACTTAAAGTGGAGTAAATGTACTCTTGATATTTATTGGTATGTTTATAAATTGAGTAATGTTTACAAAAGAAAATTTCATCATACCATAATTATTAACCTTCTCAGTCCAACCACATCGGGTAAATCCTAAGCAAACAAACCCATTTATTCGTTACAAGGTATGCTTGAATTACGTAAGAGTATCTTTTTTAGACTACTAAAGCTCAATAAGTTCATCACTCACTAATACAAAAAAATATTTTTTCTCCGTTGTATGTATAACAACAAATACTCTTTTTACTTCATCTCTCTAAATCGAAGAAATTGAATTGATATGGAGACCTGGTCAAAAGCTGTTTTCCTTGGGAATTAAGAAAAATGCACATAATGATCTACAATTTATTAGAGAAGGTAAAACGATGAGGTCTTTCGACGTTATCACCAAACGGAGGTACAGAATGAAAATATGGAAACAAATCATACTAGAGCAGGGAATTTGGTTGCTTCTCGTCTGATTTCAGTAAAAACCTGGACAATGAATTGACTGATAAATCCGTCTTCTGTACTGAAAGGATTAAGATAGCTCCTTACGACCTGTTACTATTATATTATCGTTATGTTATTACATTACCGATCGTATCATTAGTGAATAATTGAATAGAAAAACAAATTTCTTACTTATTAATGGAAAATCCATTTTTTTAAACACTTCTACTGAACTTTGCATGTTGTGAATTAAATTCCGACAAATATTTCCATTTGCATTATGGTCTTCCCAAGCTATTTTAATGTATTTTGTAATTTTTTTTACCAATCACCCTCATAAATTTTCAATTACACAGGTGAAATGTTAGTGTACAAGGATATTCTATACAAAGTTTTGAGTACTTTTGAATATTGAATATTGACAGATTCAAAAGTTTTATCAAACTTTGTAATACACAAAAATTAACTTCATAATTTTACTTAAAAGTGTGACCCAATTGACTGACTTATTTAGAGAGAATTTTATCTAAAATATTAGTAGTTTTGTATTCTAATTTCCTATTTCAATATAAAAGACTCGTTCGTGAGTATTTCGACGCAAATAGATAGGTAGAGGTGGATCTATTGTAAGGCAACCAAATTCCAAAGTCTTCATATATCGTACCTATGAGAAAATCAGAGTTTCCAAGAAGAAACCAGAAAATATTGAGGAGCTTGAAGTTGCAATCAAAAATGAATATACATTAATATTGTATTAGATACATTCAAACCTTCTTATGAAAAAAGTTATTGAACACAGATTCTATTTGTACATATATATGACCATGTTATTCATAACTTCAGCTAATATTTCCAAACTTGACGATATAGTCACTAGTAGATAAGTTATAAGAAAATATTGCCAATTATCTAGATATAAACAGAAATATTTATACACTCTTACAACTGAATTTAAATACATTATTAAAAGCTTTCAAAACCACTTTATGATTTTCCTACATTTCTAAAAGTAATTTACTGTCATTTTACACAATAATCACTTTTAATAAACGTTTTCTGCATCCTGATCCTGAAGCAGAGCAAATCTTGTTAACATCTCCTTTATCTCACAACAGGATGAATCTAACCGTGTTGTAACAGGGTAAATACAATGAATGTGGCTCAGTATCACAACGCCATTCGAGACAAGAACAAGCTTTGGGGTATATTCATCTACACTGAATCTGAACTAGAATACAGAGTACGTAGGTATTATGTATAGAATATCGTTACAAGTTACTTTCTTGTGTAGTTGAATAAAGCATGTATATTATACATTACATAAACTAGAGGTACAAGTTTGGGAAGTTTGTTTTTGTGTTATATAAATTTTTCCACTATAGTTCTAGTAACAAAATTCTCTATTTAAATGAATGCACATTTAATCGTGTTCTGAAGAGTCGAAAAAAAAAGCGATTTCCAAAATGAAACTTCTTATAACCGAAGCTAACTGGAGATAATCATAACTGAAGAGTACATGGAAAGGATGGTTATATGGTAAAGATTTATTTTATATAAGGTTTGGTAGTATAGCCAGAGAAGATAATAAAGTTTATCAGAAACCTTATGATCCATCCCCACAATAGTATCTATTCAACTCTTTCTAATCATTCCAACGTTGATTCCACGATTCAAACCACCATTGGTTAGATCAGAAGCATAGGTATAACATGTTAAGTTCAATTGAAAATACCTTTTTTCTCCAAAAGCTCTTACACATCAATGAGAAATGGTCCGCGACGTTGTCTTAATGCAAGATACGGTTACGCCACTCCAAAATACTAACAAGATACTGTCCAATTAATTTTTCATAGAAAAGAGTTACTAGAAAACCGAACCTACTCTTTGAACAGCTTTCCTTAGTCTGATGCACTTGTGTTGACAGAGACTTCTCTCCATACTCCAACTGTGATATATAGGATATTTTAGAGGGTTCCGATTTGATTTGATTTTACTAAACAGTGAATCACAACACTTTGCTCGTATCAAAACCTGATACAATAATCACAGTTTCTTTGTAGAAATACGCACAAAACACAAACTAAGCGCGTTCTCAACTTCAGATTAAGAGAGTGCCTGTTGATAAGCAGATGAGCAGTGTTGCCAGATCTCAAGTTATAAATAAATTACCGGTACTTCATTTCGCATAATCACAGGTGAAAATGATATTGTTGGGATGTATGACATTAATATTAGGAAAGCATTGGTTTTACTCAAAATTCTGGTCTATTGAAATATTTTCATCTATTTCATGCATTCTAGTTCTATTTTGATTTCTATGAATGAGTTAATCAACTGAAGAACATATTAAGACAATAACAATCACGATACTCGAATATACACTTCTACATCTATATTGCATGTTGTATCTTGAATAAATGAAGAAGCTAAAATTCAATTGAATGAATTGGTAGTATATCTTCGTAACTTAAGAATGATCATCCCTTTACGAGGGCGGTTTGACGGAAATGTTATTCCACTGTGAATCAGATCAGGGAATGAGACAATAAATCATAACACAGTTCAGTAGATTTTTCTGCAACAATAGTGGACGCCCATCCATAACAAAAAAATATCACATCTTTGGACTCCCAAGAATGTACAAACATTTATTTCAATTTTCAGTGGTCGCTCACCTTGCGGGTTGCTCTTTCATAGGTAATGAAAAATATTTCTACTTGCTCGATTAATTACTTCATCTTCTCAGAAAAAGGTTATGGATTTTATTAATCATTTATAGGGTAGTTACAAAAATTGATGGCCCCGGACAATCAGCATCATATATATTTATATGGCTACTCTTAACATTAATCATTCCATAAATCGGAGCACTTACCAGATAATATTTCCTCATTTCACCTGTAATTTGTATTGTGATATTGAATATCAATTATAAATCCTTCAAGACAAGTTTCGTCAAAATTTTGGTAACAAATTATTAAACACCAGCGATCAAATTTGAAAAAATGTTAAGAAAAACAATAAGGTTATTATTTCTTCATTCAGTTGTATGCTTAAAATCTCCTCTTCCTGCAGTTCAACAATGTTCTATATTAAAGCCAAATTTTTTATAAGGTTTGGTAACATAGATCTGTATTAAACATATTCCCTAGAAATAATCAAGGGTTTATCTGTGCCCTATTCAGCAATTAAGAAAACTGTTTTTAAAATAACAAGAAGGTGAAACCACGGATGGTGTGATAATGGGTATACTTGCCTTGTCCGAAAAAAGTATTCTTGAAAAAGTTATTTATTTTTGTAGTTTTTGGATATATATATTGCGAAATTCTAATCGAAAGTACTACTCCCACAACTGTGCAGTTTTATGAACACTGTTCTTTTCAAAATTTGTCAAATGAATATTTTCCACATATTAATAATAATGCAAGTAACAACAGATCAAAATGCGAAAACCCAGTGTTTGCAGCTGATCTGTTATTCCCATTCCTTTTAAAAAGTCCAGAATGTGGGATATCTTTAACCGCCAGAGATCTTCAGCTTCTATTTCATAGGCTCCCACGTGTAGTGCTATGAAGATCTGTAGTGTTTTACACACCGAGAGAATGTGGGTAGAGGTTTCGTCCCCTGTGCAACAAAATCTGTATGACGCATTATCTGCTAAGTCTAGCGTCTTCAGGTGTTTGTTGAAGCGATAGTGCCCCGATAGGACTCCTGTTAGTATTTGCAGATTGTTCTTATTTATGTTGATACATTCAGCATATCTTCTCTGGTTATAGTACACCAGGTGAGTCTTTGCAGTCCCTGCAGCCCTCCTTTTCCAGAGCTTTCACCATTGTTGTGTAGCTGATACCACAGAAGGGTTCAGGTCCCAAAAACGTAGGTAGTATCATACTTAGTGTATAAATGAATTAACCAAATGAGATGTTCAATAATTTAATTCAACTCAGAAAATACGACTGAAAAAGGACTACGATCGTTTTTGAATAGAAGATAAAATATTCCATCAATACACACAACGTTTAGAAAAGAAGAGTGTTTGCGACTCTTAACAAACAATATTTATTGTATTTTTATTATTTGATCAGTAAATATGACGTTACTTTCATAGTCCAATAATTTAAACATGCAAATAACATTCCAAAAGATACATCTTGAAATTTAAGTTCATTCTTCCATGAATTTCAAGAATTAAATAGGTCTACTTATATTTAGCAGAAAACATCTTTGGAAAAAAGAAGGTTTTGGTAGGAAATGTGGATTTAAAAAATGTAGAAATCACTTATAAAATTCTTCCACATCACTTTTGACTTATTTGCAGGAGAAAGATATTTGCAAGAATCGAATAAAACTTGGAGCTAAGCCAGGTTAAATACGTAAATCGTACATAAAAATATATCTACTACTTCAAATGTTATTTGTGTGTTTGAAAATGCAATGACCACTAATTTGAAATACAAAAAATTATAGAATATCGAGATGGAGTGGACAGAAACAACTAGGAAGATAAGGGAAGACAAAGACGGCTCACTCATAGGAAGAAAAAAGAAAAACTGGACAGGTGGAGGGAATATTTCAATGAACTGCTAAACGTTGAAATAAGAGAGAACAAGACGATTGTAGAGAAGAGGAGATTGTGAATGAACCAGTCTTGGTAGAGAAAACTCCATCGAAAATAGAAGTAGAGGAAGTAATAAATAATAGGAAGAATGGCAAAAGTGCCGGGAGATATGGGACTCTAATAGAAGTTATAAAGTAAAGTAGAAGGTGGTGAACCGTTAAGGCACTGAATATATAATTTGATCAGAAACATATGGGAACAAGATGCCAAACCAATGGGATAAGGCAATTATTTACCCAGTACATATGAATGGGGATGTGACAGACTACGTGAATTATAGGGATGTCGTTGGATGTCGTATACAAAGTTCAGCCAGAATCATAAGAAATAGATTAGGCAAATACATGACCGAACAAGTGGACGAGTATCAGGGGGGCTTTAAATAAGGAAGTCAACTAGTGATCAAATTTTCATACTGAAGGCAATCCTGAACAATAGCTATGACCAAGGATTAATCCTGCAGCTGAAAATATTACATTTGGTAAAAATTACACTGAATAACACCGAGAATGAAGTAGCTGTCGAAGGAAGCCTTTCGGAAAAGTTTGAAACAAAAAGAGGTTTAAAGCAAGGAGACCCCCTATCAACAGTGCTGTTTAACCTTAGAAATGATACTGAGAAGTAGTGGCATCCGAACTCTGGGGATGATTTACAATAACAAAATACAAATCCTTACATACGCAGATGATGTGGAACTTATAAGTACAACGAAAAAGGATCTAGACCTACTCTTTAAAAAGAAAGCGAAAGAATATGTTCTCATAGCCTTGTGCCTATAATGCCTGTTGAGCTATTATGTATATATATATATATATATATATATATATATATATATATATATATATATATAGAGAGAGAGAGAGAGAGAGAGAGAAATAAACTATTATTATTTTTAACTTGTATTTCTACTACTGGAGTGCGTAATTGAATGAAAAACGTGAAATATTTTCATAACGTAAGGGAAAATTCAGTCCACGATTTCTAAGTCTTATTTCTCTTTTTGAACTAGTGTCAATTTTTTTGGTTAGCCAGGTCACCAGACTTGATTATTCACCTGATCGGGATTGAAAGTTTGTTGCTGCAACTACTTCAAAAACAATGCGATCACGTGAATTATGAAATTCCATTTAGAGAAGAAATTTGTTCCGTATCTACAAACACTGTAGGAAATTTATAATTAAAGGAAATTGCTCCGTATGTACACTTTTTTAAAATTATTTCCAAACATAAGAAATATTTGGAGGTTTTTTATTACACTTTTCTATAGCTGATTGGATCTCCTTTTATCATCGATTGAAATTGTCAAATTCTGTCTAGTATTTTCCGCGTAACTAGACTTATCGAAAAATTAAATAGCTTATCTTCTAGGGTGATTGTTACTTAGTTACTACTATCTAGATCAAAAAGAGCTCTACTTTCCACTCTTCTCAGCGCTAATTGTAGGTAAATCAAAACTAGTATATTAAGTATACGGAGAATTACGGACAAGAGCCATTCCTTCTGGGACAATCGTTACATCATATTATACTAATTTTCTAAGATAAAATGTAGTTCTCTCTTACAACTTTCGGTGTTAATCCTTAGTCTACGTTTTCGCATTTAACTTGATAAATACCTTATTTTTAGCAGACAATGTCTCGTTGCTTAAGCGAGAATTATAATGATCGGCATGTATTCATGGGAGTCTTCAGCGTAATTCCCCTAATGGGTTATAAAGTAGTACGTGACGTACTGAAAGAAAGGGTCGTCATAATGTACAAGTTGCTTGTTGCCTTCTCAAATAACCCTTGAACAGATGCGTAGTAAAAATTTTTACCTGATTTCCATCATATAAATTCATTATTCCCAACTATTAGTTATCTAGAGACGAGCAATGGCAAATGTTCACATCCTGAATACAAAGAGAGGCGAGAAGTGGTAATTTTGCTTTTCAGAGTAACATAATAAAGGAAATCAATCAGCCATTATGTTTTTCATCTATGTGGGTCGAAGTATATACCGCAGATTATTGTTTATTGTGTTGCGTAATCGTACTCGTACTATTTTGAAGAATACTGGTTTCTATTCAACAAATGTTACCTCAAAATTTGGATAACCTATAGAAAAGTAAGTATTTATTCAAGAAATTTCAAATATATGAATTGAGAAAATGAAGAAATTCATATATGTATTTTACTTTGCAAATTAAACACGAAAAGGGTGGAAGAAGTAGTTGAAAATAGTGAAATAAATAAGAAGCTTAGCTCAATACTGATGCCGTGCTACCTTTTTAAGGTTTGTTCGAGCTGAGCAAGTCACTGCATTGTTTGTTCCTCCTGTTTCTTGTATCCTCTTTCTTTTATATTGGACTAATGGTTTCCATCTTCCAATATTCTTTTGTTAATTTATACCGTTTTTACCATGTCTGTCATGATTTGGTCGATTCCTGGAGCCTTCCCCAGTTTTTGTTTCTGTATGGCCTGCTGTATTTTTTCTCCTCTCCTCTCATTTCATTTTTTTATTGTTCAGATGTTTGTTAATCAAGCTTATCTCTTAATATATTTGTTTTCACCTCATTTATATCTTTCCATTCTAGGTATTGTCCTCACCTTTTCATAATATCACCTTCGTTTGTTATTATATCTTCTTTTTTTTTCTTATTTATTAATGACTTATTATTATCTAAAAATGAAGTACTATTTTCTTTGAGGCATTTGTCACTTTCTCTCCAAGTTATCGCTGTTTTGATTTTTTAAATAATCTCTCAGCTTCTTCCTTATTTTTCGAAGTCTGGTTGTTGGGTTTTTTCACTTTCTTCGTTTTTTCTTTGTAATTTTATGTTAATTGATATAAAAACAGCTAGTGCAAGATTAAATGAAAAATCATTTTTGATGACATACGATGAAATCCCAGTGTGATTGTGGATAACACATTGCATGCGTGTTTTATATGTATTTTATTCTCTTAAGTAAACTAAAAGCTCGAACAAACTCCCGAGTAAACATTATTGCGTGTATAAAATGCTGCTATCTCGAACAAAGTTTTAAATTATACAGAGTATTATCGTACATCACACTTTTCTCTATTAGAAAAATAATTTTAATAAGGAAATTTTGTAAAAGATTCTCTACTTTTGTGTGAAAAATAAGCTCATTACTCGTATTATATCTATACCAAATTAAAAAAAATTTTTTAGTCTGCAAGCTCAAAATACTAGCGTTCTTTCAAAGTTTCTTTATAATAATCTTCCATTCACTGATTTCTTGGGTATCTTGAATTTATAATTTTTTTACTTTATATGGGAAAAATATTGTAATGACACAGGTTATTAGAATTTATGGATTGGCTGTAATTGTTAATAATAGGATGTATTCACATCATTCATTTCATTAAAAAAAACATTGATAATAAAATATATAAATTATTCACCTGTTTACATAATAAGAATATTCAATAACTAATAAGTTATTAGATAAATTTTTTAGATATAAATATTATGTCACTATGAAATTATTTAAATTGATGATATTGATAATGATATGAATAATTTTCAAATTTCTTGATATTCGTAAATCAAATGTCAAACTAATATAATCTGAAAAAAAGAATTTGTCTTTTCATATCACTAACAAGATGTCAGAATTTTGATAGATTGTGTTATAGTTATCAGATTATAATTTCAAAGTAAATAATTAAAACGAATTTATTCAAAAGAATATTATTTTTAATGTAATAAAAAATATGAATGAGGGTTACATATATAAAATTTCAAATTTAGGTTGTTGAAAATAGTCAAGTTGATTGTAACATTTACTAAGATTATAGATTATAAATCAATTAGCATTCTAAATTATCTATCAACTGAACATTTGAGTATGAACAAATTATGTAATTGTATATGTGAGAGAGACGGTGAATCAAACATTAATTAAAAAACTGTGGAATTAATGATTATGTCAATATCTGTAGTTTCTATTTAATATTAGTTAGTTATAACTGGGCAAAAACGTATTGAGATTAAAAATAACGAAGAAAGTGAGGAAAGCTCTCACTAGTCACTCGCCTACAAGTGTTTGGGAAGAAAGAAGGTTGTGAAGAAATGTTTCATTTTAGACCAAAAAGTTTAATTTTAAAAATTTGAGAAATAAAAATTTTAGGGGATATAATATTTAGGTATTTAATAAAATATTAGAGTACGGGAGTGAAAAAAATTCGTTTGGTTCCTGACTGAGGGGAATTGATTGTATAGTGAATTTTATTTATTGATCGATTTATTATAGATTCAATAATTATCAACCTTGTTAAATTTAAATGTAATATTTTGAATCGTTCATTGTTTTTTGAGTTATATGGTTAAGTTGATCATAAATGTTATGTAACTCTTTATATTTGAATAACTAAACTAAAAAACTAGTAAATTCTATCAATTTTAATACAAAATTGTTAAGCAAAGAGAGTTAATTTATATTTATAACCAATATAAACAACGGAACTCAATAAGAAACAGGCTCTCATGCCTCCGATTTAAATAAATGAGAGCTAGCCGAAGTAATAATAGAATTGCATTTATTAAGACAATTATATATACAAGACTGGTTACAAAAAAGGGTTTCATTATAAAAATTATTCTACATTCAAATGCTCCAATCCAGTATACTCCCCTTCCCTCGTCACAGACCTTTCCATATGTTTTTTCCATTGATCGGAGCAGTGCTGGAGGAAGTCTTCTTTGGCAATGGCGATTAGGAGCTCTGCCGTTTTTTCCTGTACCGCTTCCATCGACTCAAAACGGGTCCCTTTCAAAGCAGATTTTATCTTCGGAAACAAAAAAAGTCGCATGGTGCCAAATCTGGTGAGTACACCAGCCGGTTCGAGCATTGGAGTGCGCTTACTGGCCAAATACTGCTTCACAGATAGCGCGTTATGGAGAGATGCGTTGTCCTGGTGCCAAATCGGGCCGTTTTTTACGTTCTATTTCTAGCAGTGTTGGGCAAAACTGACAAATAGTAAGTCTGGTTGACAGTTTGACCCTCAGGAACTCATTCAGTCATCCCGATACCGTTAATGTCGAAATAAACGATCAACATTGAGTTGAATTTTGATTTGTTCTCTCAGCGATCACTAAAGCGCTAAAACCACTCAAAAACATTCGCATGAGATAATGAAATGGCCCCATATGCCTCTTGCAACAATTTATAGCACTCAGACGGAGTTTTTTTTCCATTTAACGAGAAATTCGACGCACATGGTCTTCGGCTCAACGAAAAAAACACGTTAGTTTTAAACCGCTACTGCACAAATACTTTAATAGTGACGGAAACGTGTTTTGAGATGTACATAGACAAGATATCTAGATACCCAACGCACTACTCGTTTTTTACCCCACCCGTATAGGCACGCAGTATCGTGCCTATACTATAATTCAGTTTCACAATTGAAACTATTTGTTTTTATATGTTACGCCCCAAAATAGTACCATTCAAATTTGGTCATGTGTCATTTATTCAACAATACTCAAAATCTGCGATGGAGGCGGTCTGATCGTTCTGGTCTTGTCTTATTATTCCATGATTTTTGAAAATTGTTAGGGCTTGCACACGTGTATATTCCATTGAATCTATTAGTCTATTGACACCTAAGCACCAGGTGTAGCAATCCGGTAATTAAGACAAATATCGGGAACGGGCAACACTTCGTCACTCCACATCTGTATAGCAACGCGTTGTGACTTAATATTCAGTAAACTCTGGCGAAAAAATAGGAGGTTAAATCAATAAAATATAATATATGAGAAGCAGAATATTAAAAAATATAGCATTTGTAAGATGATGGAAATTGAGATCAAGTTAAGCAGCACTTCGACTATGTCGGTTATGATAATATGTGGCTAGAATTATTGCACAATAGTCCAAACACATTTTAAATAACATATTAGAATTATATAAAAAGAAATTCGTCGTAAATGATGAATAAAGAATGATAAACTCCTCGTAGGTATCATCTGTTATATAAACATTCACTTTTGTCTGGAGGTAATAGTGATTTGCACAGATTTTGCACAGATCTTGCCCAATATATATAAGTGGAATAATAATAAAATATATATGACTGCAACTTTTAGCCTATGTAACTTACAAGGGAATTATCTTCTCTATTCTGAAGCTGAGGGCCTTTGTACTAGGAAAATAATATATTTTTTTCTTGTTAAATTAGGTATATGTTTTTAATTAGTTTTATCCTACTTTACTATTGATTTGTTTATGTTTTAGCATTTTGGTATGTAAAGACCGAAATTGTATATTATTTAAATGCAATAAGATCTATTTATCTATCTATCTGATCAGAAAGATATTGTTATCGTGTAGAAAGCAAAATCAAAAATTTATATATTTATATTCAGTCATATCTCTAGAATTTAGCTTGAATGAATAGATACATATAGTGTTTATTTATCAAAATCAGCTCCCTTCAAAATATACTACAGCTAAACAATCACAATTAATTAGGGTAGAATATAGACACCGCACCAACGATATCCTTTTAATATTTCCTCAATTCACGCCATTAGGTGATAAATTTCAGATTTTGCTCTTCACATTTATCTGTTAAATGAATAAACTGTTGTGGAACTGTTTCTACTGTTTTTATCCCTGCACAACCTTTTTTCATTAATTATTCATTTATTAAAAGTGTTTTTCCGGAAGTACAGAAGATTAACTGGATTTATATACTATCTACCTCTTCTAACCCTACAAGAATTCATAAATGCCCAGTTCTCCGACGCCCGAGCAACTAGAAATGAAATTTAGTACACCTGGGAAAAACTCTATCTACCGAGGGCTTGGTATGAATATAGTAGTGAATTTATTTATGGTAAAGTCTTTTTGCACATAAATCTAAACCACTATCTCCTAATTTATTCTCGAATTCATTGGAATAGTTATACTAAATATATCTTAATACTGTTCAAAAAATTCTTTTCAATTCATTCGAATATTCATTTTTATTTCTTCGATAAAAATTTCTTTACTCACTTATCACGAATTTGAATCTGTAATTTATGAAGATCTTATGCACTAACAGAGAAAGTTTTTTTGTTCAGATGTACGTGAAGAGCGACATTTTTGAACACATTTTGTGAAGATGAAAGAAACTTATGCAAAATTAACTACGTATAAGTGGGACCTGAAGATGATTGGAATTTTAATGGGACATTGCTGTTTTCTCTGTCTATGGGGCAGTAGATCAATACTATGTAAAGGCTACGGATAAAGAGGGTGATGGATTCAAATACCTTAGAGAAGTCTTTCCCTAGTTGCGTAATGCCAAATTAAAGGAAGGTATTTTTATTGGGCGACAAATAAGAGAATTGCTGCACGATGACAATTTTGCAAAAAAGCTCACCAGGCAGAAACTTACAGTATGAAAGACATTTTTTATTGTAGTGAGCGGATTTTTGGACAACAATATGGATAAAAACTATCAACAATTAGTTGATGAATTTCTAGACGCCTACAAATCCCTTGGTATTCGAATGTCTTTGAAAATTCATTTCCTCTATCCCCAACCCACGACATTTTTTTCCAAATTTTTTGTTTTTAATAGATGTGAGGCATGTTTATTAGATGTGAACTATAAATATTGTCAATATATACGATTTGAAAAATGTGAAATTATAAAACCCTCACGTGTTACAATTATTTTCTTCATATTTTCGTATTTTTATAGCTCCATTTTATCACAATACGATATTCATTCTTGAATTACTACAAAAAAATTTTTTTTGTCGACAAGTGTTATTCAGGAAAGGCACAATATATGATGATTTTCTGACAAGTTTCAATGCCGAAGTTATGACTTGAAAACATTCTCTGGACCAACTGTGTATGTACTATAGTTACCAGAAGATAATGAAAAATAAGATGATTTTCGCAATAAAGTCACTTTTCAATTGAAAATTGACTAATTATGCAGTAAGCTCTAATTGAAGGTAGAAAGTTTATATTTGGAATTTGGAAAGACGTTACATATTGTATATGAAGTTCTACACCTTGATTTATGTTTATAAATGAATTGAAACATTTTGCAAATTGCTGTTTGATGTGAATTTGTTTAGAAAAATAAATACAAGGTTACAGTAAAAAACCAAGTAAATTTTGATAGTGGAGACCAGAAGAGAACTACAAGAGACAGTTTAAAGCCATGTTACCAATTTTGTTGCTTCAACTTCCTCTATCTATCTACACTCTATGAGTGTTACAATTAATAAATTTACTTAATTTGTCGTGATACTATTTTTTTTATTCGTTAATATACTAATCTACTAGATTGAAGTTTAACCACCCAAACGACTCAACCGGTGCACCACAACAAATTCAACTCCAACAACTGGGAGTTCAGTTAACGACAATAACCCTCCCACCTTTCCCAGTTCTTATCTTTAATATATAGAAATCTGAGTTGTTTTTAATTTATCTGGTTATATATTTGTTATGCTCTTTTGTATACGCAGATGACGAGAATTCATTATATTTTTAATAAATTTATTTGTTGTTGAAACTTTTTTTATTGTCATAGAAATAAATATTAATTTGGAAAATACTGTCCTAGGATAGTTTGTCAGTTCTTATTAATTTAATTAAGAAGGTGTTTTCAGCTTCTCCACATTTTTTATTCAATTTTAACGTCGTTCCTAGGTCTCCAACCGGGGAAGTGAGGTTATATTCTTGTCTTAACCAAATCTTTGTACTTCCTACTATTATGCTATAAATAAATATATACTACAAAGGAAATTTTCATTTGACTCGATTTATTTTCAGGATAATTTTATATTATATATGCAAATATCTTCCAATTACAATGTAATAGGAGCAATGAAGAATAATGTGTACTGAGTACTTTGGGCACAAAAGTTGGAAAAAGTTGTAATTGAAACATGGAGTATCTCAAAAGTCTTGTGGTATTCATTTGTTAAAACTTTCACGCCACAATTAAACATATTATAACTTGTTGAGGCAATGTTTAATTCTATGAAAAGTACAATTGTTGAATGTTTTTTTTTTTCATTCTCTCTTTGTTTATTGTCGACGCAGTACGGTTTTACAGTATATAGATTGACCTACGATAAATGTAATATTCGTGTATGTATATGAAACGAACGACACAGTGTTGGTTTAACCGTTCTAATAATGGAAATTTGACGCTGAAGATCATTCGTGTTAAGAGGGAAACAGTAGAAATCCAAACTAAGCACCAGCGATCGCCGTTTATCGGACTCCGTTGGACCTTCTGAGGATACCCTACAGTGTCATTTGAACTCATTAAGTAAAAATGAAAATAAAAGTATTCGGACAGTGCCTCAGTTATTCACCAAGCGTAAGGTCAAATATATTGTGTAAGCAGCTCCTTGCCCTGCAGAAGTATGATCGTTTTATTAGACGCACTGTTTCTTGCAAGGAAAAATGGATTTATCTAATTAACCCGAACATTCAAAATCAGTCGTTAGGTGAAAACAATTATCATTCCAATGGTCGAGCTATCAATGCCGAAATACGAGTATATAGTGGATAATAGCTCATACCACATCCAGTATTCAGTCCTACCTTGCACCGTAAGATAATTATTTATTCAGATCCATGGCTAAATTGTTGCATGACAAAAATTTGGATTCAAAAGAGATGTTAAAAATGCAGTGCGATAATTCTTTATATCTAAGGTCAAAGAATGGTTTCACTATGGTAAGGGCTTACTGAGCATTGGGTTAAACTCATAGAATCCAAATATCGACCTTTTATTTTTTATGATTATTTTATAAACAAAATGAACATAATTTCACTCACCGCCTATTAGGGAGAATACATTGGAAAATGATAGCCTATGAAAATTTATTTATAGAAAAGACATAATTTTATACCTGTTTTTTGATAATTTGGCTACAAAATAAGGAGAAGTTTGTCCGGCGATTTTCTAGAATGCTTTCAAATTTTTTCACTTCGTCATGACTTACTTTTCAAAAAAAATCAAAACAACATCGTATTCCAATTTTTTGTTCAATATTATGAAATGATATAACACCAAGTCCAAAATTATATACATGCAAATATTTTAGAAGTTCATTTACGATTATTTTAGTGAAATCTGGAGAAATATTTTAACTCTAAAACGCAATAGGGATGGAAAATCCAGCAATGTAGCTGATCCTATTTCAATAACTGTGACACAATAAATATTTCAAATAGTGAGTTAGAATAGATTCAAGCTTCAGCCACACCAGAATATGAATAAAACAATACTGTGGAAGCTCCGTTGGTTTCCTTATCAACATAGCCCTCTGCTAATATTTCAATAACCGTAAATTTATTGAAATGAAAGAACCTGCTATTTGAATACATTCCAAAATTGTTTAAATATATAACTGCTACAGATATGAGTAAAATATGAGTCATGGTAATACGTATTATATATTTTAATTAATCCGTTGAAAACAAACAATGTACGACACATTTAAAGGTAACATATTTCTCCCTCACTTGATTTTCTTTCTACAAAACATTATTATATTATTTCGAAAGATATTTTGTAACTGAAATAACTTTTATACCAAAATATTTCTCTACAATCCAATTTAGTGCTTATTGTATTGAATATTCATTTTAAGTTACAGTGATGATAGGTACTTGTCGTTTAACAACCAAATAACAAGATGACAATTAGACGCAAATTGGAGCTAATAGATATTTTTTATTGATTACGTTAAATATACAAGTCTTTAACCCCTGGTGGTCTGTATCAAAATTGTTGATAACGTTATTAAAATGCACCACACAAAGAATTAGACATAACAAACTTGCAAACAATGCTATGGTTGATGAAAATCTACAGAATCATTCTCTTTCCCTTGTAGTATTGAAATTTTGGCGAAGGAGCAGGGGAAGTGAATCGATCTTACAAACAGATATGATATAAACACGAGGTGACAGTTAAGTATGGTAGATAGTTTATCAAAATTCTTCCTAACCATCGGGATCAAACGTAAGCGTATAGTTAAATCACATCAATGTCCGGGATGGCATGATATGAATTAATAAGTACTTCAAAACTGCTAACGCTTAGTGAATTGTTAGTGGGGCAAATAAAAGAGAAAATCGCGAGAATAAAACATCGGATAAAAAGAGTAAATTAGAAACGAATATAAATAGCACGGCTTGTAAACCTTTTACTCCTACTATGGAATTGCAATTGTTCACTTTTAATTCCCTGAAGGTCAAATTTTTTTGCGTTATTGACTTACGCTAAGTGAAGTCCGAAACTATACTGTACTCAAAAATAGATACCACTTAAACCCTGTCTGGCAATGGAAGGTGATCATCCGAAATATGTATCAGTACCAGTAGTTGTCGGAAGAAGTTAACCAATCAAATCTCTATTTTGAAGAATTACCATTGAACTACAGCTTTCAAACACTGAGAAACTCATTTGTCATTAATTTAGGAAAATCTTCATTATTTCCAATAGTGAAGATAAATAACAAAGGAAATATTCCTTTGGACTAAATGTACCAGCTCCTAATAAAAAAAATCTAATTAAAGGAATTATCCTAAGAAATAATCCTAGCAAGTAATTCCTACACTTGGTCCTCACCATCGATGATGTTATCATCAATCCAAACTCGACTCCGAAATTTTTCCAAATGAAAGCAGATGTAGAATAACAAATCCTCACCTTGTATTGGTATATCTAGGAGTGGAGGAAGTACACACTTTTTCTGCTTGTTACCCTTTGGTTCCCGAAAGCGCTGAGAACGTCAATGCTAACTAGGAAAACTTCCGTCGGTTGTCACGTTTGTAATTAGTAATAGGAGTTTCTAGAAACAAAGTTCGTAGAATAAAGTATTTCCCGTTTTTGAAACCCTAGAATCTTTAGTTCTTCATCGCATAAAATTAATTTTTAGGTGATATTACGAAGTATATAGCATATATTATATATAAAATAACAGCAAAATAATATGGGAGTGATGTTTTTATTTATTCTCGTATCATACTTTACAGTTATACCTAAGTTTCCGCATACGTAATCGATTAAAATAAAAAATTGAAATTCTAAGATAGATGTTTGCCATTAGAAAATTTTCAAATTCGCAGTTTCGTTCGTGGGTTCTTGTTTGTTACATTAAATTAGTTGTTCTTGTAATCTTAACAAGCTTGATGAGACATAGTTTATATTATAGGGTCATTATTCAATTCATAGGACTTTGCTTGGATGCTATCGTTATATGTACCAGTCTATTAATTGTATTATTACTGTCATTACAGTTAGTCACAGTTTGTTGTTTTTTTCGGCTATTATAAAGAGTTACATTGTAACGATTTTGTACAGAAATTTAACGGCTTCGTGGTATATATATATATATATATATATTCTGGTCAAAATAAAATACATATACTAAGATAAAATAAATTGGATTCTCCAGTTAGTTTTACGTTTCATCAGTTTGGAGGTGTATTCCGATATTAGGAAAGAACACAGTGGAGAAAGAATCTTATTGCATATCACAATAACCGTGAATTAACACATGTATTAAACTAAAATCAGGCTATTAACCAGAAGGAAAAACTTAACGTCGCCTGGCTTTAACACTAGTACAACTCAAAACCAAGATAAAATTCAGAATATAAAACAAACAAATCAAAATGTGATACATTTTGACAATAATAAAGCTCAGCGTTGCTTTTTAGTTACTCTTCAGATTATACCTAGTATTTTCACAAGTAAAACAAACCACTCTCTTTACAGTTGTGGTCTTGGTCAAAGTACAATGTAAATTATCTATGAAAGTATAACGAAAAAGATTTAAAATTAATTAGTTGAGGATTGCGGTGTCTTCAATGTTGTTTCTTCTTTAAAGAAAATTATTGATTTACACCAGTTTTCTGATCTCCCTAAACTACTTGAAGACTACTTGAAGTATACTTCAGTCGAACTCCTAGGCAACATTTAAATGTAACATATTCCAATCGTTGGATTATGATATGGAGAAGTAACGAATTCCATTATCAAGTCAAAGTTTTAAAGAAATATTAATATCAAAAACCCCTTTCTTTATTGGAATTATTGAGAAATAATACAATAATAATACAACTCAAGCACATGTTACATCCACAGATATTCGCACATATTATCCTCAAATTCTAATTATTATATTTTTCGACATATTGAAACTCTTATAAGGTCTTTTCATTCATTTATGATTTTTAATCATCATTTAATCATAGAAATATTCTAACTGTGAACGTGTGAAATGGTAAAAAATTGATAGATGTATCTCATTTGAATGATTAACATTAGGAAAAAGTATTTGTAATGTAGTCTCTAAAATGTTATCTAAAAAATCCAGAAAAACCTCACCACTAACGAAGGCCTCACAAAAAGTGAGTAAGTGTCCACAGCTAAACGTTTTAACCAAGGTATTTATTATTAAAAATGTGAAAAAAAAACTCTTGTGCTCATATTAATTATAATAAAATGAATATTTTCTCAGTAGAAAATAAATTAGCTGTATTTGAATTTAATTCACAAACAAATAGAAAACTTACATAAAGCTACTTGATCCAATCTAACCTATTTGGATTTTTGATGAATATTTCGTAATTTCAAAGAAATAATTGAAACGATTTGGAGGTTTAGAGTTTTTGATAATCTGCGAAATTATACGACTTATTTCATCATCAATACATTGAGACCATAATATGGTGGTGCACCATTATGTTGTGTCCAAATACTGGGGATTAAGTTTACCCTTATATTTGGATCCAAAAATGCAGAAATTAGAAGCCTAGCCATACGAAGATGTTCCAAATACAGCTCAGCTGTTAAATACCCGCGAAAGAAATAAGGACCAATAGATAACCCGGTTCAGCCCACCAGCCCAATACCAAAAATAGAAAAACTGATATAAATGAAATATGAAATAAAGTTTGAGATAGCTTACTGTAAAATGAAAATATATTATTTTGAACGAAAATACGGACTGAATTTTCATGCTCAAACAATCATGTGCTTACAACAAATCAACTTATTCCAGTTCAATAACAGATTATTCGATGAAAAATCTATCAACTCCTCATATCGAGCATAAGTGATTTACTTCTGACATAAGACTAATAAAAACAATTAGCGCTGGTTGGAAACAATCAAATTTGACAACCTCAAATTTCATAATCTAAATGTATCAGAACGATTTAAAATAAATGTATCAAAGCTTTGTTTTGATCTTTTACTACACAGTTAACTTAACTTACACTTTTGCATTGATAGAAAATTCAATGATGATCCTAAACAAACAGAATGTCTGATCAAGGAATTGATTTCGCATAATATACAAATGAAGCTTATTCTATATTAGAATTTTTTGGGGAAAAATTCAGAATGGAATTTAAATATAATGAAGATCCAAGAATATTTGAATAGATGGCAAAAAGGAGTATTTTTTGGTGAGCAGAAGGAAATTGTTAATATCAAGTTTTAAAATTAGGTCTGAGTACAAAAAATATTTATTGTAGTACTGTGCCTACTCCAATTAAATGTTATGGATCATGTGAGCCTTTCCAATCAAAAATAGAATATTAAAACATCAAATAGATCCATTTGTTTAGAGTTTGGAAAGAACATGAGGTATTAAAGTAATTGAAAATTTAAATAAAAATCCTGTCGCGAAATTGCTAATTCAATCAAAACTAAACAAATCAATTTATGACGCTTTGAAACCAAGAACATAACCTAGAAATTTATAACATTGATTGGGAACGCCTTGTTGGTTTATTTTCATTAATATATAACTGGAATTTATAGTGACGAGTATGAACATAACATTAGGGAAACTTTTCAATTTTCCTCTTTAATAATTCACAATAGATCAATAAGTATTGTGAGAGTAGTTAAATAGAAATAATGACCCAGTTGTTGATTCTTTAACTTATATAACTATGATAATAAGAGTATATTGCTTTTCTGTCTTGTACTATTGTTGCTATGTTTTGAACTTACATAGTACTGATGTTAAGAAAAATATTTATCTAATATCCAGTTCACTGAATTGGCGAAAAAAAATATTGTATAGAGAAATCAAGAGAGCCTTTTTATTAATTATAACCCAGAAAATCTATTACATAAATTAGGAGATATGACACTTTTCACTTTACAAATCGCTGTATTAAAACTGACAAGCACCATAGGGAAGCAATAGAAACGTTTATTTTTGTATTGAGTGTGTTCTAGTTCTGATATAATTATTTTTACTATCTTTAAAGTCAAGTGATTCAGTCTATGGAATATCTGTATCGTGTATCGTTTGAAAGATTTTTCGCTTTTCATCCAAGTAACTTTATGAAATCCTTAACGATTAACCTCAACCTGATATTATTTCGACTGAATATTTCCTTCAATTTTAAATTCAAATTACCACTATGTTGCACTAGTTTTGAGTCGAAATAAGAGATAGAAATAGAAAATTTGATTTTATTAATAAATATTATAATTAATTTGAAACATGGATTATTGGTGATTGATTATAAGTGAATATTTCAATAGAAGCCTCTTTTCGTACTTTAATACATGTGACATAAATAAAATTTGTGATAGGTGAAAATAACATCAATCAGAAGCATTCATACAAATCATTACAGAAACATAAATAATGAAAGTAAATTAAATTGATGAGAAAGATAGTTAATTTTGCAGCAAACCTATAATTTATAGTGAATTATCATTTACCTTTACGAAAACTGATAAAATCACCTACTTTACTTCAAAGTAGTTAATTAGCAACGACTTCAAAGTGAGCTACCTGCCTGAGGGATATGCGACTTACCTCTTCTGGCTTTAAAAAGCTTGAATGTAAGTATCGTAGTCTCTGTTTATGGATTGCCTCGCACTCGCACGCGGTTTTCATTGGTTCTTTGTAGAAGCAGAAGGAACTGTCGAGAGTTTCCCCAATGTTCTTCAGGTGATAGTTCACCGGACAGTGTCCAGTAAGCATACCAGTAACTCTCCTTAGCTCATCTTTGTTCTAGTGCCATTGAGAAACATAGAGAAAATCTCGATTTCTTCAACACATTAGAAACTCCTGTGTTCTAATGAAAGTATCTATCTTGCAATTCTTATTGTCCAGTTTATTTATGATCACGTTTCCTCTTCATATCTTGTACTTATTCATTATCTTTTACTACCTTGTTATCTTCGCATCCTTTTTTCACATTTTCAAGAGGGTTTGTTTAGGTATAATATACTAGCTACATTTTTTTGGCCGTGCCAAGTTGAGTTTCAACTGTGAATGTCATGCATGACGCTACTTATGTTGGAATATATAAACGATATAAGGTTCCAAAGCCCTAATAAATAAAAAAACAGCGTATGGAACTAGACATAATGCACAGCTCCATATAGCTCATTAGCATAAATAGATAGAAAATCTTTCAGTCATCTCAATTCAAAAAGAATATAAATTGTGGGACGTAGAGACTAAAAAGTTATCACCTATGATATAATAGATGATGAAATAAACCTTAAAGTTGTAAGACCTTAGAAACTAAAAGAGATGAACGAAACTCAATCAAAATATTGTAATTGAATATCAAAAAGATTTCTGAATATATAATTATCATCTTATTCTACAAACAGATTGGTCAAAATTTCCTATTTCTCATTATGGTATTAAAACCACGAGAAATCTAATAAGTGAGAGGACGCAATAAATATAGGAGGGAAGCCCACGATGCTAAATGGGGGTTTACTCGAGCATCATAGAGACCTATTGGGTTGCATAGCTTAGATGATAAGAAGAAAAAAAACTAATATATACCTTTTCATCAGTGTGGAGACTGGCTATAGATTTTTAAGTATGTAAAAAAATACTGTTGCATGGACATTATTGAGCGCGTCAGATATGATTTTTTATTATTTTTTAATATGTATGTTGATCTGATCGTTTGCTGAATGAGGGTGGTTGAAAATTAAAAAAAAATTTAATCGATCGCGTCAGATTTTCTAAGGGAGTGTAAAGTACACCAAAAAAGCTGTCATTCACTGTGCAAAAAAAATTCACCATTTTGAAATAATCAAGCACATCAAATTAAGATACATATGGTTCATCTTCAGGTTCTAAACGTGCTATCTCATAATCTGACGATTATCTAGAGGGATTCGCCTAATCAGACAAAAAAGTTTGATGTTTCTAATGTAAATTTAATTGTTTTTTGTAAAGAGTTTTACCACAAAATACACACTTCAAATTAATATCACTCTCAAATTGTCAGATTATTGAAATCACAGTTTTTAGCATGTAACTAACTCAGCCTTCCTTAATCTGACGCGCTCGAGAATTTCTGATGATTAATTTTTTTTACTAATTTGATCCTATATCCTTCACTGGCGACCTTATGTACGGGGTATATATTTGGTGAAGGTACGTTAACGGGTACAAGGTATCTCCCTGTATATTATTCTGCCGCGCTTTAGTAAATCTCGAAATTTCCGCTTGGGCTCCCCTATTAATAGTGAGATTCGCTCTCACACCAAAAATATTTATTCTACTATAATGAAATATTTGCACCAGTAGCAATGATATCCACGTTATGTATAAATGAAGTGTTATAATAGTTTACAATATATTTTCAATAATTATTTAAGCTTATGGCCCTAATCTCCTAAGGTATTATGATTGAATTCTTAATATATCCAGTTGTTGGGTAAATGCACGTAGGGTATCCTAAATTGTGGCTTGACAAATATTTTTGTCGAGTTAAGCCGATTCTAATATATGAAATGTTCAACAAATAGTGAGCATTTGTTATGCATGAATATGAAGTTTGACAATAAAAAGTTCACCGTGAACCATTCCATAAACTTTGGCGTGATTTGTAAATTAAATATATATTTTATGAGCATAGACGATTAATTTTACGAGAATTAACTGTTAGGTTTGGTTGCCAGACGCGTTGATTCATTTACTAACTTGAAGACATTGCGCCATTCCACAAAACTAAGTTTGTCGGCAACTTTAGGCCCCAACTCAAAAATAAGATCACGATTCACGATTGGATTCAATTAGATACTCCTCCTCTCCTGAAAGCTAGTTGAATTTATTATCACACCACATAGATAAAATTTTATTTAAATTCTGTGAAATAACAATGTCAGTACGTCTAGAACTTCTGTTCACTTTTTCCGGTATATATCTAACTATAACGAAACTATTTGTATGAACCCCCATTTCTTCTGTCAATTTTAAATTTAGTTGAAATCACTATCAATCTCATACACGGAATGTTAAATAACTCCCATGAAACACTCACATAAGCTCAACAAACATGTCAACATCGTTATATTTTCCCGAAACATACACATTCAGCGTGCTGGTGTGGGTATTTCACAGAATTTAATCAGAGTTTCGATATAAGGTCTTTAATATTAAATTCAACCAGTCTATAAATCATTATGGAAATTTTAGATGGAATGAATCGTTTTGAAATTAGGGCATATAAAATATGGATTTCCTAGCAGTATGCGATTTTTAGCATGCTGGTGCGAATTTTTCTAGGGACTCAATTGAAATTGACACAAGATGTGGAAACAGAAAATTTCTGACCAAATGAATATAAAACTGGTAAATGTTAAAAATACGATAACAACCAAGCTTGTCTGTATTTGCCTTTTTTTTTTTCTTATAATTTACAACGAAAATGATCACCTGTGTGGGCAATACATCTTAAAATCCAGACTTTTCCCGACTTTTTTGCACTGTTATTTCCGTGAATGAATTTCATACTTTCTGTATGCATATTGTGTTTTCCTAATGTATATATATCGCCCCACATATAAACAGCCAGGACATGAATATAAACATGTAGAGTTTTTCCTAACCTGAACTTTTTAAATAAAAAAAGGTATCAGATAACTTAATAAACAATAATAAACACATATATTGTAAAAAAGTACATAAATAAAGTAAACAAAACAAGACTAAGCATTGTGTCATAATGTTATTCGCTTTCGTCTTCATAGATGGAACAGTCACGACAAACATGTAATGAATGTTCCAAGCAGTTAAATATTTCACAATTTACACAAGAAAATTGTGTTGGTCTGTTTTTCTTCCAGTCACAAAAGGCATAGCGTCCGCGTGTCGTATCCTCTATTGAGGAAGAAGGTGCTTGCAGTCCCAAGATTCCCCTAATTAGTTGGAATGCCAAAGTTTGTGAGAGCTCGCTTCTTTGAATATTTCAGGTGGATTTGTTGTCGTATTGACAACAGAAGTTTTAATGCCACCAAGTTTGAGTAACTAATGTAATATTACTATCGGGTATCTGCGAGTATTTCTTTATACTAGTGAAACATTCCTCCCTTTCTTTGAAATATATCACACTAACGTAGCACTTAGTTGAAATGCAAACTATGCACATCGATTTGCTGGTCAAGAAAGTTTATGATATAACTCCTTTGTTTTTTTTTATTGTACCCAAAAGAATTAGGTTAATATCTTTTTTCAGATTTCCAAGTATTCGCAAACTAGTAAACTAATTATTAACAGTAATGTTTCCTCCAGAGTCTTTTGGTTAGGTATGTTTGCTCCAAATTAACAATATAAAATGTTATTGTATCCATCAATGCAAATACCTTCATTCCATATCTAACAGGTTTGCTAAGAATATATTGACGGAAACTACATCTTCCACAAAACGAATCTAGTTTTTCGACTTCGGTGTGTGGTATGAAGTTTTCAAATCCTCAAACCTCACATATAGTAATAAAAAACAATATCTTGGTTGCGATATCGTTAGTCGAAATAATTCTACACCAATACCATTTTTCTTCCAAAGTTCCTCAAGATTGAGAGGATTAGAATTTAGAACACTACTAAATAGAGAAGACCAATCCATGCTTTAATCTCAAGTAAATTCGTGGCTTTGGCATCTCTTTGTCTCTGATAATTTTCCTGTTATGATTCTATGTGTTGATTGACGTATGTAACAATAATATTTAGGAAGAGAAATCTGTTAAATTTTTTCTAGATGGTTTCACACCAGGAAAATGTTTGATAAGATTTTCTTTCCGTGTTCTTCCACGTCTGGGAGTTTTATATTCAGACCAAATGGTAGTGCCGTCTTTGCCAATGAACACCGGGCTGATATGAGTTTTTTTTATTGGCCTCTGATTCCGTAATGTCCTGATCGTTGTCACTAACAATTTCTGAGATTTTCACATTATCTTTTGACTCATCTGAATAAACATCATCAAGCCCTAATCTTTTTCATCCTCAGCTAAACACTCAGACATTAATTTGTGCAATTAACTGTGCTGCTTCTCTAACCTTTTAAAAAAGAATAAATTGCTCACTTTTGAATAAACCGGCATGAAATACAATAAAAAGAATGCTCAAGTTAATATTTATAAGCGTAAAAGCAATAACATGAAAGATAGCACGCGGACTGAAAGTTCACAAACACTACACACATAAAATAACTACACCAATTGCGACGAATGTCTGTTCTAACTGTTCTAGGTGACAATAAATTATTTCAAAAAACTACTACTGAGTGAAGCCGGAAATGAAAGAGCACTCTGGACTTATCCAATAAATAATAAAGCTGCGGAGTGAAAGTCCTCACGCGACCTCCGAAAAGTTGATGAAAGCCGAAGCATCATTTTAATTTCATTTCACTAGACCCTATATTCTTCAACATTTTCCACTACGTTTTTTAATAAAATGAATGAGTCATCGTATATTGATTATTTCATAGCTATACTGCTATCTTTTATTTCTTCTAAAGTCTTGCTGATTATATCTTTCTTTCTACTTTCTACTGCATTTTCAATCGATATACTCTTTCTATCACCTTAGCTTCTGATTATAATGTAGTGTTCATATTTATATCCGCGATCATGGTCCTTGTCTCTTAGTAGTTTCATTGAATGGTCATGTTGTATCTTCATTGTTATAAATGATAAAATATATATTTCATCCTAGTTGATATCCAAACATCTTTGTAAAATGGCATGAAAATCAAGGAAATCCTTTCTTGTGATTGGACCACTCCTAAAGATTGAGTTTAGCTTTCCATTCTCCTATGTAATCTATTATCTATAATTTATAAAGGCTTCCAATTTATGGCTCAATCTTTCTCTTTATTTTATTGACAAAATCCTGGTATTCTCTTGGATGGCCATAAAATTTTACTTTTTTCAACGCTAGAATAAATGAGATATGCGACAAATTTCCTGCTCTCATAAAATATGTCAAATCAGCTGCTGACTTAACGGTGGTGTTTCCTTTTTAAACAAAGAGGGTGGATTTTATTACCTAAGACTTCTCCTAAATTAAATCCAAACTGTTTCAATTGAAATTACCACTAGTCTGCTTAGTTGCCTCGGCTAAACGCCTCATCACAAAAAGTATAAATTTGTGCCTTGATAAATAAATCAATATTACAGTGTTATTTAAACATTGTTGCTTCTGCAGACTGCCCATCAATTTGACATTGCAACAACCGGAGATCTTTATCTGTAAGTATTTGAACTCCATTTCCTGCTGGATAACTTTGCCTCCAATTTTCAGTTTGCATCTAAATGGAGTGTTCCATTGTGGCGTGTATTTACTTTTATGGACCGAAATTATCATATTAATTGATTTGGCAATGCAGTCGAATCGATATTATCCATTCTAAGCAACAAGAGAAGCGCGGCGTCATCAGCATAGCACATAAATTTCACGGTTGTCCATTTTATAGCCGTTCAGTACACGTACATTTTTATTACGTCGTTCATAATGATGGTAAATAATAAAGAATTAGATAATTAAATTTACTTGTTTTACATTCATCACTGAAACACTTTTAAACATATCCGATATAGTTATTTGCATAATGACGTAGTACATACCTACTTGAATTTTATTGAATTTTGCTGGAAATTGACATCGACACGAAACGGTGTTAAGGTCTGTCATAGACGCATCTGAGTAAGCAAAATTGCAGAGCTAACTACCATCTTGTTGCGTGACTAACCAAGAAAGTTTTTATTCGATTTGTCGTCAAAATCGCGATTTATATATGTATTGTGAATATATGTGAGTTTAATTTAGTGCCTTCCAACACGGAGATATCTACTGAAGTAGCGTAACATATTTTTGAAATAAACCTTTTACTTTGCTGCTTATAAATTACCAATACTTATTCTGTGGAATTATCAACAAAATAATTGTTGGACTTTTGGTTATTGCTACGGAAATATTTAGATCTGCAACGTTTAATTAACTGATAGATCATATTAATTGATAATATAATATAAAACAAAAATAAAGAAAATTTACTGACGATGTGGGATCAGACGATAATTCATTGCCTTTGTCCAATCTATCGATTTGTGATCGTTTTAATTAAAACTTGATGTACAGTTTCGATTTCAATAAAAACCTGTCACAAATTATAAATGCAAATTCCCAAGTGATTTTTTATATTAAGGATTATTGGATCAATGTTTTTGTTTCTCACCTTGAGTGGTCTTCGCTTATGACATTCTTGTATTGAATTATTTTCAACATTTATCTTTGGTTGTACATGTCTTTCAGCTTAAATCTGATAAATGGACACGGACACGTTATCTAAGACGCCATCATGAATATCATGGAAGACCAGAAGTGCCGCTGTTGCATTTAAGAGAATGGAACTGCATGCCACATCATCTGTGCCAGTACTCACACTAGTGATGTCAAAATCGTTCAAATTATAGTGTATGATCGGTTTTTAAACAACATCGGCCTAGTAATTTGAAGTGAGGCGCGACAGGCCTATCTGTGGGAAGAGGTCCTTGGATGCTTATTTATTATCCTACTACGAACTATGAAAAGAACTTTATAAATGGAGTTCTACCGCATTTTGATAGAAGGTGTCCTATAATGGGTTGAGTAACCATTTTCCAAATCGATGGAATGGTAGAGGTTCAGAAGCTCCGATTCACTGGCCTTCTGGGTCATACGATTTTAATCCCTTGTAATACACAATTTGGTCTTATCTTAAAGAAAAAGTTTATGCTACTGAGGTAAATTCACCTGAAGAATTTGAAATGACCTCATAGCTGGCTCTCAATCGCTTAGAAGATTAATGGATTTTTCAGTAAAAAAGAGAGACTGGTATATTCGTGAAAACTGAGGAAATTTTGAACAACTCTAATTGAACTCTATTTTATGTTATAAGCCTTTTTTTGAAATTTCCATCTTGTAATTTTTTGTTTAATACATTTATCATTACTTCATACCAGCATCGGTTACTACTTCATAAATTTCAAATCAAAATATTCCGAAAATGGTACACAGTATCGAGTTTTATCAAGAGTACCTTTTTGGCGTAAGATAAATGAAGCTAGTTAGAGCTAGAAGTTATGTTCAATACTACTTGGTACGAGCCCTCTATGAGAGTCAAACAAATTCATTAGATGTATCAGCTTCCAAAACATATTCGTATAAAATTTCAGTACAATGTTGTCAGTAGTTGCGGCAAAATGGTCAAAAATGTATACAACTTTTCCTCCAACATCCTTTATCTTGAATACGGATAGCGTTACGAAGAACTTTTACTGAGCAAACCCCAAATATTTTCCAGTTTTCCATCTATCCTATAGACGGGATCACCTTCTTCAAACACCTCATATATCGGCGAAAAAATGCACAGTATGTGCTTCGACGAAAAATGGCATATTTACTCTTGCTGTGCCTCAGCTATAAATTCTCAGGCATGACTATAGTAGACAATTTGTCGTCCTTGATACTAGAATAGCTACTTCTTTTCAATTGAAAGTTTTTAGTACTGTCATACCCCCTAAGTCATAATAGATTTGAAATTTTCATATATTGAAATAGAGAGCAAAAAAGTTTGAAATTACACTTTTAGCACTAGTTTCCCATTATAATTTATCAAACACTAAATTCTAATAATTCAAACATTACTTAATTATACATTATAAGAATCATACTTATTTTGTAATCACATCACGTATTTACTTCCGACATTGCCTTTGAGATAAATAAATTATTTTCTATGTTAGCAATATAACTATAAGATAAGTCGGAAAGTTACTGACTAAACTAAAGCATACTGTCATATTGATTGCAATCGATATTAATAATGAGTTGGTGTTCTTTGAGGAATGGTTTTTCCAACTTTTTCAGCTACCGACTGCTACGTAGATAAGAATATTGATTGAGATTTTCTAATACAACAGTTTTGTTTCTGATAAGTGAGAAAATTAGATAATCTCTCCCATTTGGTTGTAGATAAAACCATAATACAAGAAACAAATCAAATTCAATCGCCTTGAAGTAGTAATATCAAATGAAAGAGATTTGATACCTATTCAAGCGATAAAAGCATCATTGATCGGCAGATAATTGAGAAAAATGATATGAAAAAAAATGTTTCAGTATTCGAAGCAAGGCGAGAACCTACAAAACATGCGTATTAACACGTATACAACAAAAAAACCAAAATATCAACAAAAAAATCAATGAGGACGAATGAAACGAAACCGCTAAAAACAATCAAGCGATTAAGCCTTGGATATAGAATGACGATTCAGAATATTTGAGAACAGCTGGGAATTTAGGATGTGATAAACTGCATTGGGAAACGTGGATAAAATTGATATGTAAATGAGCAAAAAATTGGGCATAACGACAAAGATATGGTATGAGAGCTGATCCCCAGCTTCTCAAGAAGAGCTCAAGAGTAGACAAAATAATCGAAATTATACTATACTCAAATATAATGCTTTAGGAACAACAGATAAAAATGTGTTTTATGAATGTGATTGTTCCAAATAAATTTAATTTCATGGATTAACTGTGCCAGGGTGTCTGTAGGTGGTGCATATAACACAGTCTCCTCTTCACCATATTCCATATAAGTTCGAAGGGTAAACGGAATTACCACCATAAAACGCAAGATTCTTAGAGAACGCCATAGTTCGACGTGAAATATATCGACGATGTTGTCTAGTTGGGAAAGTATGGCAATGACAGTTTGTAAGACGTTATCCACAAAATATCCAGCTGATTGACAACCATAAGAATAGCTTCCTAAACTATTAATTCGACAGTCATGTGCTTTGCTTTTCAACATCAAATTCAGTGTCTTCCTATGATAATGTGCAACAGTACAAATTCTCAATTTAACAAAGTATAATTTTTCCTCATTTTCCCTGATCTAATCGTTGTATTCATATCAGTAGTTAGTATTTGATTCATTTTTTCATTCATGTTTTCAATATTGATATTTCTATTTTCTCTTTGTTAGCTCATTAAAGATGCTCTCATATTAAAATTCTTTGTTCCTATCAAAATTTGGTGCCATTAGATTATTTACTTGAAATCTTAATGATGTTGTTTATGTAGAACCCAACTTGAGATATTACATATTAATATATAATTGTTATTGTAATCAATATAATTGTTATATTGATGTGACTCAATCTCACATTGTTTATTTTAAATCCACAGTTACCAGTATTTAGTAAATGTTCTTTGGAATCTAATTTTTATTATTATTTTCTTTCGATACATTTGAAAGTTAGATTATTACGAGATTATTACGAGTTACAACATTCTGTCAGAATACATAAAAAAATGCATATGCTTCAGATGAATAATCCTTGACCAGGTCCTAACATAAATTAGATTAACGTACTTCATTAGCACCGTTAATGCATAATTTTATACTGCGCATAATTCTGATGACAGAACATGTTCTGGATCTCTAACCCTAACAAAGCTAGTATGAGTGTAGGAAACAGAACTATCCATAATTTTTTGAAATCTTTTATCGTGTAGGATATGTTTTTTAATTTTACACAGAAGTTTTTCGGTATCACTTACATTTACAAAGTTTGGGTGGCTAGATCTTCCGGAATTATAATTTTGACTTTGACAACAAGTCGCTGAAACGTTATAATTAAAAATTTCGTGTATGTCCAAAACATTACATATTATTTTCATTTCAATTTGATTAGAAATAGTGCATATAGTGATGTAAAATAAAAATTTGTTATTGGCATAAATTTGTTACAAACAATTGAGAAAGATATTTCATGGAATAAATTTCATAATTATTCAAACAACGACTGATTTTGTGCAAAATCACAATTTTTCGAGTTATGATTTTTCTAAATTCAGTATCATCCCGTAAGCTCTAGTTAGAATAATTTTGGTACGGAATTTGAGGATCTATCACTTGAATTTGAAGTTTTTTATCACTTTCTACCGTTTTTCCAAAACTGTGAAATTCTTTTCTCATTCCTCTTTAAAAATTTATTTTGGACAATACGAAGTAACTAATATTCAATAATTTGCCCCAAAATTAGCAATTGAAATCCATTTCCTGGACTACTACTCACCGTGTACCATGTAAAAAGATGATAAATTTAAAGCAGATATCAATGATTTGCGACATTTTTACAGCTCACTGTATATGAAGTGATTATTCTATGAAGTAAATATGTATTTATTCCCCATCTTCCCACTTATATAGAAAATAAAGTCGAAAGATTTATTCTCTGATATACCTGTACGAGAAAAAATGAAGAAAAAATTCCAAAATAACAATACGGTTCTGCTTTGAATTTTTTCGTTCGCTGATGATTTAAGGTTTAAAGATATAAAACTTCGAATTGTATTGTGTTCATCAAATTTGAATATGAAATCAATAATTCAGTTCAATGAGGCTTCAAATTATTTGTGCCCGAAATCGAAGGGAGAATTTGTATTATAATAGGCAGGATGCGTAATCAGGATGTATTTTATCCAATTCAACGCATTAATAGTGATGAATTGACACCAAGTTCAAAGCCTGTAGCAATTTAAGTGAGAATGAATAAATAAATTTAATAAGACGGTGAAAACAGTTTTCAGAAGTTGCGAAATTTACTCTTTCGATTCTTAAATATAATATACGCTATTCAGATATTAAAATCTTGGGCATGTTTTTTCTGTTCTGTATATATATATATATATATATATATATATATATATATATATATATATATATATATATATATATATATATATATATATATATATATATGGTCGGTTCATTATAACAATTAACCGATTTTTTAAGAGCATTTTAAAGATATCTGGCTTCCACCAAATTTTTACAATTGAAAATTTTACTCAAATTCCTCTGATTGATAAGACACTGGAGTTGCAAGTAGCCGTACCATCCTCATACACTCAGGCATTGTTTGGTTTATGTATATTCAAAATCTCAAGCTAAAATGCTCCAGTTATAATTGAAAAAACGGCACTCACAAAGTCATTTAAACAGATTAGCTGATTAAGCAACAGTTCAAGTAAATGAATTTTTTTCGTTCATCGGTTTATCCGTAGGGAATTACTTTCCATTTCGGCTTTTCTAGCCTTTGTGCCAGAATGTCTGTAAGTGTAAGGAATACTAAATTCTGCAAATTTTATTTTCTTAGTGCTGACTATTTAGAACTTAATACTTCATGCATTAGATTGGGTGATCCAATATGAATGTATCAGTATGACAAACTATTACAACTTGCATTGAATATTTGTTATGCTAATTACACGATATTCTTTAGGTGAACTGATTGTGAGTGTTATATATAACGATTATATAGATAATATGATCCCACAGCACTTCATAATTTGACTATTATAGTTATTCGTTCATAAGTTTATCTGTATAGAGTAATCAGATCAACTGTTAAACGATCTGTTTCAGCGGAGCGGTAATTCCACAATTGACATATCCTTGACACATTAGCTATTCGCCAACTCAGTTATTTTAATTACCTTGTTATTAGATTGTTCAAATTTTTCAAACAAATATGTGAGCTCGATGGATATTTAATAATATTTGTAACCGTGTCTGTTTATAATATATAGGGTGAGTTTCTAGTATGACATAGCTGATTGATATACTTTGAGAACACAGAACACCCGTAAATTACATAAACGTAATAGAAGAGCTTAACAACAAAACGCAGATCAAAACACAACTGGTGTTTACCGAACAAGATCCAGTACCAACAGGAATTCGACAAGGTGACACTCTGAGCCCATTCTTGTTCAATTTAGCTACTGATAAAATGATTGGAAGCGTAAAAGTTGTTTCTGGAGGATTCAAGATGGGACGAAGATCAATAAAGATATGCTACGTCGACGAGGAAATCTTGATAGCCGATAACGAGGATGACCCGCAGCATTTGCTATATTGTTTCCAAACCCTAACCGAAAACCTCAATATGCAGATATATGTAGAAAAACAGAATCAATGGTAATAGCAAAAGAGTCTACAAGATGTAAATTAGCTGTAAAGGACAACCTCCTTCATCAGTGTATGCAATATACATACTTAGGAGTCGAGAACACAAGCGCCAAAAACTTACAACAAGAGGTACGAACCCAAGTGAATAAGGCCTCAAGAATATCTGGCTATCTGCAGGACCATATAATTATGGAAAAAAATATATTATATCCACCGATAGTGAAGCCAATCGTAAGAACTATACTCACATATGCAGGGAAAATTGAGTGGACACAACAGAAACGAAGAACATGATGAGGGCAGAAAACCTTGAGAACTAAAGAAAGGATTGGGCCTAAGAGTTCAAATAAGAAGCAAAGCTATAAAAGAAGAGCTGAAAATTCAAAATATAGTAAGAGATCGAGACGACGATATTGGAGAGACTACGTCAACAGAATGATGGAAGATTGACGGGCTAAATAGGCAAATGATGAAAAAATAGCTTCAAGGAGATCTCCCGGCCGACCCAAGAGATGACATCTATTTATTGCCGTTATCAATTCTCTATATATTCACTTTCTCTTGAATCTTACATTTATAATTTTTTGTTAAAATTAGCAGACAATCATTTTAGTGCATATACTATATTACTATAAACTTTAGGTTTGTCTAGTAGATTGTAGACAAATTGATTCGAATAAAGTCTAATCATCTTGAACATGGTTTAAGTATGGTACCCTAGAATGACGATTATTTGTATCAACCCTACTCAACTATTGACCAAATAATTTTTTTGAAAAAAAAAATAATTTTGACAGAAGTCACGCTTTGTAAGTTTTAGTAATTATTGGTAAAAACATCTTGCTGTACAAAGTTTTCAAAAATAGTTTCCTGAGAACATCAGTAAAGTACGTGTATCATTACAGAATTTTTTTAAAGAAGTATTATTTCTGTTGTAGTTTCCTGTTTCTGGTTACTTTTATCAATAATAGCTAGAACGTATTCTTACGAAGAACAATTTAAAATAGTTGAAAATAAATTATTGAAATCTTTCAATGTGAATGTTGAACTTCTTTGCAAATTAGCAATTTTAGAAGGTATTCTGAAAGTATTATTGATTTCATAGTGTACAAGAACCCCTATCAGTTATCGAATTTATTTGAAAAAAGAGGCTGAAAGATAAAGTTCCGGTAAAAAATTATTTGTAGTCTGATGGAAGTCTGCATGCCATCAGACGATGTCATTTTAAACTGGTGTTTAAACTCAATTTATGGGCGGGAGTGATCCACGAACACCTCATGAATATCGCTATTTACCCCACTAGGTTAAGCGGTAACACGTATTAGATTATTCACCAAAGAATTTGCCATTAGTTTTTAGAGAGAGCATTTTCTAGATCTCCTACTAATTTCACATTCACTATTCGGAGTCACCAACAAAAACCCCTAATCTATAATGAATGGATTAGTACAGGAGGTAACGCACGTATAAAATAGCCACAGCGATCTCTTGATTTGAACATTTGTAATTGATTAACAAAGTATACCTTGTTCTGTAAACACAGAAAACGAGAAGATAGTTCTCTATCTTTGCATCTTCTCGTTGACTGATTTCAATTGAAAAGAGAAACTATATTTTGGAAAAAAATATGCTAGAAATATTTAACCTATTTCTAAATGGAGAAAACTAATACTTATCTGAAAATGAATTCAATCAATCCATTGAACAATTAATTATTTTGGGTCAATTTGACTAGATAACCAAACATTTCTTGATTAACTGAATTGAGTGAATAAAATTTACCTTCATCTCTGTTACTTCCTAGAAGAATTTCCATATCTTCATAGTCACCTTCGGCCAGCATATCCATTGGATGCTTCGGCATAAGTACACCATCTATAGTAGGGGTTGACGGAAATCCCAGAATACCCGAATATGAGTTCCATTGTTGCAGAGAAATTGTTTTCGCGTCAACAGCTCTCATACAATCCATCACCTGTTGAGGATTGCTCTCAAGTACCGAAACATTGCAACCGCAATCTTGAATCAAGACTTTTCCTATTTCCTCAGCGCGTTCACCACTCATGTAACTCCAAGGTGCATTCATAGTTCCTGATTGGAGAATACCTCGTCGAGCTAAGCCTTTTGTAACAGGGCTTATTAAATGGAGGCTAACAGAACCACCTCCAGCGGATTCTCCGAACAGTGTTATAAGCTCAGGATCTCCGCCAAAAGCGGCCGCATTTTCTTTTATCCAACGTATAGCTAATATTTGGTCCCAGAGACCCATGTTTCCTGGAGCTTCTTCGCTTCCGCGAGGAAAGTATCGATTTAGATACAGAAATCCGAAAGAGCCAACACGGTATTGCATAGAAGCTACAATGACATCACATGTTGATGCAATTAGGTCCGCATCGTAAATATCTAAAGTAGCGGTCCCACTCATGTAGCCTCCCCCGTAAATCCAAATCAAAACCGGTACTTTGGGCCTTTCTATGTTCTTATCATTATGATGCCTAACGCGCAGGCGTTGGGGGACCCATATATTCAAGTAGAGACAATCTTCGGAAATATTTGTATTAGGATTCCACATTTCTTCGCCCTCAAAGCCCGGGAAATATTCATACCGTTCTTGAAAACACGAATTGGGCAACTTGTTGGCGTCAAGAATTCCATGCCAAGGATCTATGGGCACGGGTCTCTTAAACCTGAGCTGATCGACAGGCGGTTTCGCGAATGGTATGCCCGTAAAAACATGTACTTCGCGTCCTAGAACTGTCTTTGAATAACCACGCACTAAACCGCTACTAGTTTCAACTACCAGCGGATCCGTATGGAAATCTTTAAACTGCGAACTTCGCGTCGTGGTTTCGTCACTTGGCCAAGAGTATGCACACACCACGGTAACACTCGCGGCAAAAAAATAAAACGAAAATTGTCCCATTTTTATTGGAGGGGATGTATACAATTCACGGTGATACTTGTTGATTATTTGGGCATTCCGTAGTCGCGTGGCGCGTTGTTTTCAAAGTGTATGCCGTCGACGTTCGTTACATTGGTCAAGGCTTGATGAAGGATTGGCTTGCACTGACTCGACTGGTGCGAAACATCGGCGTGGAGTTGAGGCTTGCGCGTCGTTTCGGCGGGCCGGTGGCAGGCATACGAAAACTACGCGAGGATGATTACGATACTACGATACAGAGACGGTCACATAAAAACAAACTTTTCAGGGTTATGATTTTACGGAGCACTTCAGGCCAATATTCTATAAATCGATTAACTCGCTTCGCATATTTTTATATAGATACTGTTTCGTATAATCGTAGTCTTGTATGTTTTGTTAAATATAGGTATTGTGGATCTATAATTTTCAGATAAATATCTTTTGAATGATTTTCCAAAAAAATTATTATAATTTTTGTATAGGTTATTCTAAAACGACATGTATTGTTGGAATTTCATAATTACTAGATCGAAATATTATAATTACATGAAAATTTTTTATTGGATGTGTTAATTGAAATTAAGTAATAAGTAATTAATATACTTTTATATACAACATTGAGGTTAGAGTTGATTGATTTCAAAATTTTTCAATTTAAGTTCGCAGCATATGGGAAAATTTTATTTCCAATATTACAAGAAATATTTATTTATTTCATGATTAGACAGAAAATTATTAAGTTCACAATCATTGTTTATCTTTATCAATGTTTATTTCTTTTAAATTGTGGTTTTACTTTATTTTCTTCGTTGAAATAGTTATTTACACTACTATACAACAAAAAAAATTCGAGTTTAGTTAATATTGTTATATCTCGTGAAGTATATTATATTTTCTGTTTTTCCCCCCTTGGATTTTTATTAATTCAATTCGATACTTTTCATATGAAATGATGGATGGCTTTTACTGGTTTCTATGGCATCATAAGTTTTGTTATTTCATCAAAATATTTCATCCAGCTGCCAGTTAATTATAAAAAATTGAGAGAAATTGAAAATGAATCGGTAAGTATTGTTTATCGGCAGATGATGCTAAAAATATCATGGAATACAAATGAAACAAGGAATCAAAACTGCTGCTGCAGTCTTATGCTTTTGGAGCACTTTCTTGAAAACTCTGTTATATTGAGATCTCTATCAAGCTCATGATGTGAATATTTCATGCTGAAGTCCACCCTTCTCATAGAGGGAAACAGATATTTCCAAGTAATCTGAACTTAGTGCATTTTTTATGATATAAATTATTATCACCCTAGAGTGGTAAGTTGACTCACAAATCGTTATTAAGGGCAATCGATACATTTTTGGTAATTGTTACTAAAGTTTTTCGAAAGAGTAACAAAGGTAGCTTCATACATAGTGATTATCTATTTACAATGTTGTCATGTTGTCATTATGAGAAAAAACCAAAATAGAAGTAATTAATGTATAATCTTATTGTTGTATCAAATTTAAATCCGGTTTATCTCATCCCAATTCTATTTCCCCGACGTATTTTAATGGAGGAGATAGAATTCTAGAGCTCGAATATAATGCTGATGTAATATTGGATCATAAAGTTCTATAGTGCAAACTGCACGAACACCCTCACCCCTGTGAAGGCTTTATTCATTCATATTGCTACTTTCTGGTTGAAATAATATAAAAACAGTTTGCTTCTTTACAGAAAGGATGAATAAAGTTTTTAAACCGTCATATTTTATGTAGTAATAGTATCACTATTTTGAACCGCAGATGACCAAACATTAATATACTCGGTAGTTGAGTTTAACTGGTTATTGCAGACGTGCGATTGAGTTGTTGCCTTTATTAATTTCACAAGATTTTGATACAGCGAAGGCATACTCTGATGAAAATCAGCTTCGAATGTTCAACAAAGAAGTGCCTCTGCCCGAAACTGAAAGTATGTTGAGATTATATTACAGAAAGTCCTTGAAAGAGAAGTATTTATTGTAGTTAACAATAGGAGTGGGAGTTGCCAAACCATTTATAATAAATTATTAGATATTCATTCAATATACAGCTAATTTCAGATTATCAAATCAAGAAAAAATCCGAAAAATTCCAACAGTTTGAAGACAATTATTGGGAACTAGTTGGTAGTAATCATTTTTACATTTTATGGAATACATTGAAAAATAGTAGGTATAGTAGCGGTAATCTCAATAATGTAACTTATAGAATCTGTAAAATCACATTTGATTCAGGTAGCTCATTTTGCAAACAGTTCAACTCTCGGTATAAATTTAAGAAAGCCTTCGTAGATTATATATATATATATATATATATATATATATATATATATATATATATATATATAAATGGAAAATTTATTTACTCTGGTGATTAATTCAGCAATTCTGATTGCATTATCAGATTGCAGAAAAAATTTAAGCTTTTTACTTAGTGGAAAGTAAGTTACTATTTTATACACTTTTATTACCTGTAACCTGTCCAAGTAACCGCGACTCGAGCCCTATAGCCGCTGGTCGTTCTTACCTGTATAGGGGACACACATAGTCAAATTTTCAGCCTTTATAAAATAAGGAAGGTCTGGCGGTCGTGGGCTCTTGCCATTAAGCGACACATCAAATTTGTATCATTCAAAAGTTTACGAAACACTTGTGGATATTTTGTTGTGTGAATATATATGTAGTTTATGGTGGCCCGGTCTGTCTGTTTTCGTTCATTACAGATATCTCGGCATGAAATTTGTTCAACGGTTTTGATAATGCTGTGACCATACCAGAATTCAAGATTATTAGTAATATAATGTAGTATCAGCTCACAATTTGGCGAAAAATTTTTTTCTAATTTATGAAGATATATAATAAGAATTTGTGACAATTAAAAAAAGAATTCAGAAATAATCCCTATGTGAAGAACTAGAACCTTACAGCCAAACGAATTGGAGAATGCATAAAACTTTCTCATACAGGAATAAAAAAAATAATTTTCCAATTGAATATTTATTTTTGAAAAATAATACACCCCTGTCCATGAATCTATTTTGATAAGAAGACATTATCCTGGTTAGTGGGGATTTATCCCAATCACATCAGATATGATACAAGAGGCACCCTATAATTTTTTCCAAATTCCACGTTTCAATTGATCGTATTCTAACTCATTTGTATCAAAAACTGTTTCATTGTGGGACAAAATTGCTTATGAGCGTATGAGTAGCAGGTTCATACATTTAGACCTCGTTACTGAACTTATATGCCATCTTAGAGATATTTAAAAGATTTATCAGGAGGCGAGGACATTCTATAAATGTTTATTCCTAAAATCAGACAAATTTTATCGACGCTACCAGAGAATAATTACATTTTTATAAAATCCTCGAGTAACATAAATAGGATAAAGCGAATAATGAAGTTTACTTAACTTTTTATTCATGCTAGAGATCACCACTTCGACGGCCTATGGGAGGTTGGTATAAAATACGTAAAATCGCGTTTGAAAAAAGTTATCGGTTCCAATCAACTTAAGTACGAAGATCATCTCACTATTCTTATTCGAATAGAATACATTCCCGTCCTTTATTTTCTCTTACTCCTGACCCAGAAGATATCACACCCCTTACTCTGGGGTATTTGTTGATTGGTAGAAATATTCAGTTGCTAGCAGAGCCTTTCCTTCAGGATATACCTGAACATACGAAATTCCAACATCTGCAAAATATAGTTCAGCATTACTGGATACGGTGGCAAGAGGAATATAAGTCACAACTCCAACATCGCCTAAAGTTTTAGTCCAAGAAGATAGGCAGAGTTTCGTCTGGCGCCTAGGCGGAATTATCAAGTGATACCCTGGACAGGATTGTGTATTCCGTGTTGTAGCTTTAAAAACAAATACTGATGGAATCAGTTTATTAAATATGCGTCCTACTCTTTAACAAATGACATGTTCATTTATTATTAATGAAATTTAAGTAGAGTATATGTACCTGATTTATATATTAATTTGATATTATTCATTTACTATATTCGTATTTTGTAAGAATTCACTGAGAGAGCTCACGGAAATCTTTGAGTTGAAAAAAATGGAATAGTTTTAATCTTTTATAAATACGTCTAATGAAAAGAATATTACCTTATTGCTTTAAACCTCTTAATTACAATCGTCTTCTTACAAAACTAGGTCTCCAGATTCATTCGATACGTTGAAGAAGCATACATTCTTAATCTAAAATTTTATAACTGACAAGAGGGTTTTATTTTTCTCGGGTCTTCAGTCTTCGGCTATGTATGTGGTAGCACGTATTTTGTCAATAAAGTGTACAAATAACTGTTTCATTATAAAATATAAAGGTGCAACCATGAATTAGCCGCCAAATACATACGTGTTATTCCTACTCTTATTTAGAAAAATACAGATATTTGAATCTATTGAAAATTTTTAACATACACAAATCAGCTGCAGATAATTTTCAAAGTTTTCACTCCCTGATTGTTGTCAGCTCCTATCATTGCTACAGATATGCCACCAACATGCCGAAAATATTTGCAATAAACTTACAATGGAAATTGTATAATTGGATTTGGAATATGTTGAAGTATTGGTTATTTGATAGGAAAGCTTGATGCTTTTGTTGTAGTTATTGTCTATAACTCATAACCCTATAGTGATTTAACACCTTATTACTGCTAAATTGTAGTAAGTGAAGTAAATAGTTTTGTTATATAAATATTATTCAGTTATTTCAGAACATAAACAAAATGCGGCAACTGAGAAACTTAGAGTTTATTGTATATCAAATATGTTCAAAATCAAATAGGTTCATATTTATGCAAAACTTGACATGACATCAATGATAAAAAAGCTTTGCAAATGTTGCAAAGTATATAGTAATATAAATTAGAAATAAAAAAAGGAATAAAACTCAAAACATACGAAAATAAAATTTATTTCAAAATAAACCTAGTCTTTACAAACTTTTTTTGATCTGTTCTTAATAATTTTCGATTAATTCATTCGAATAGTTCAAGCTCAATGGTTTCTTGGAAAGACGGTTTATTTATATCTACAATTATTATAACACCATAACATACAAATAATGATTCCTTGTCATGTAAAAGTTGTATTTGAGCTAAGGAAACCATAATATAAACCAATTTCACAGAATAGAATAATTCATATGCATAATCACATTTTAACGCTTTACACACTTTTTTCTAGTTTTTATATTTTTTATTGCTTACAAATGAGAATATATCTTGTGCATCATTAGTACTTAAACTTTTTTCTTTCATAGACCACTCAGATTGTGACTGAGTTTCAATGACAAATTAATAGTTTTCGATAAAAAAGGTTACATTTGATAGGGTTAATTATTCCATAATAAAATCAACTGAACAAAGTTTCAATTAAATTTCAATTGATTGTGCTGTAAGTGGATATCAACAAGTTGGCCAATCGAAAAAGTGACTGCATCCATCTTTTTGAAAACTACTGTGGCTCACAGCACAAGAACAAATCAAGCGGTTGAACTTATTTTAATATGTTAAAAAAAATTATTATTCCATTTATTATATTCTAATATATTTCTGTGAATTCTATTGAAACTTTTAAACAATATTTAAATATAAAAATTCCGCAATAATTAAATCAATTTGATAAGTAATTAAAATAAAAAGGGACAATACTTTCAATATTTCTCAGATTTCTGTTCTTTTATCGAAGTATGTAAGCTCAATACCGTACATATACTTATTACAATATAATATATTGTAATAAATAATGTATTTGTAATGTTTTTATGTAGTAAAACTTGAATAATGCACTGTCATACTTTCATGAAATAATATATTATAAATATACCTTATATAGCCGGTTGGTTGAAAGAGATTTCTTTCAATTTAATTTTAATTTTAGGTTTGAAATAAATTGTAAAATAAATAATATATGAAATAAAACTATATGCATATAATAAATAGGCATGCATACTTTTCCGTTTATCCTCGATATACGTATCTATATTGATGGAGAATCAAACAAGTTCATGCAAGATTGTAATCACATAGACCACAAGTCATATTAATTTACATGTCTGAACAAGCGTTGCGGACGGTACGGATGCCGGCGAGGCAACGGCAAGTCCCGACGCGTTTTCACAAGTGACAGTGGCTGAGCTTTTAAAAATATTATCTCCCAATATTGATGGGAGAACTGGAGCCAATATTTCAATCGCGGTTATACATAATGCCTCTTTCAATAGATGAATATTTTTCTTATGGAATATCTTTATTGAAATGTGTTAGAAGAACTTCATCTCTGCGATTTTTCGGTAGTATTGACCATGGTTTTATTGAGTCTTTCACTTCACGAAGTTTGTGTGTGGATGTTGACCATTTGATCTCCCATTCATTAAACACTTTACGCTTTAAGATTGTTTTAATATCGGTAGTAGTTAAAAAGTTCACGCACTCCGCACTATCACTAATTACAGCTTCCTTAGCCGTCAGGTCTGCCTCTTCGTTTCCTTTTATTCCAATGTGTGAGGGAATCTAACAGAATACTATTTTTTTGTTGTTGTCTTGTATGTATTGCAGTTGTTGCTTGATTTTGATTACTAATGGATTTGTGGTGTGAATTTTTTGAAGACTTTGGATGGAGCTAAGAGAGTCTGTGAGTATGACATGATTAGGCTCGTTTGATGAAGCGGCGAAGTGGGTAGCTCGATATATTGCGTATAATTCAGCAATGAAAGTGGATAGGGTTTGAGGAGCTTTTATCATATATTTGGAGGTTGGTGTAATGATTGCGATCCCCGTACCGTCTTGAGATGTTGATGCGTCTGTGTAAATATGTACAAAGTTTTTGTACTCATTGAGTATGTTATTTAAGTGTCCTTCGATTAGCTTATGGTTGGTGTGGTGTTTGTCGAAAGAGGTGAGATGGTTAATGAATTTCGTGCTTCCTATTGTCCATGGTGGAGTTTGAGAAGATTCGATAGGAAGGCATTCAGGAATAAAGAAATTTAATTCGCTTAGATATGATCGAATTCTAGCATAGAAAGGTTTGGGGGTTCTGGGTTTATTTGAAAAAAGATTTGGGAAGTTCTTGGAAAAGCAGTTTTGGAGGGTCAGATTGGAAGGATTGGATTTTAGTTTGGCTGCATATGTAAGGCTCAAATATATTCTTCTGTCTCCCAAGGATGGTTCCCCTGATTCGCAGTACAGACTTTCCACTGGTGTTGTTTTGAATGCACCTGTTATCAAACGTAAGGCTGAGTTGTGAAAGCTGTCGAGTTTTTTCAGTAGCGATTTGTTTGCTCTTGAATATACAATTGATCCATAATCCAGTTTTGATCGAATAAGTGTTCGGTACAATGTTAATAATGTTTGTCGATCTGCACCCCATTCTTTGTTCGTTTGCGTTTTCAGTAAGTTCAGTCGTTTGTTGCAAGTTAGGAGAAGGTTTCTAATATGGTAGTTCCAGCTTAGTGTGTGGTCGAATAGTATTCCGAGAAATTTTATTGTTTTTTCCATTTTTATGTCTTCATTATAAAGTTTCAGTACCGGTATGTTTGGTTTGTTCTTTTGTCTTGAGAAAAGAATATAGCGAGTCTTTGTAGTTGAAAAATTAAAACCAGTTTTTTGTGACCACAGTTCTAAGTTATGGATAAAAGCCTGACTTTGTGAGAAGAGGTTTTTAATATTTTTCCCTTTACAGTAAACAACTAAGTCATCTGCGTATAGTCGAGCTTTTACTGGTAACTTTAAGTTTTTCAGGATGTCGTTGATTGCGATGATAAAGAGTGTGGGACTTATGATTGATCCTTGGGGTACAACATTATTAAAATATGTTTTTTCGGAGGTGGTGCCGTTGGTTTTAACTTTAAATGTTCGATTTTTCAGGAAGTTTTTGATAAAATTCAGGCAGTGACCATGTATGTTGAATTCGTATAATTTTTTTATGATGTAATCATGCCTTGCAGTGTCAAAAGCTCGGTTAATGTCAAAGAAAATAGCTAGACAGCTGCTTTTTAGGGCAAATGCTTCGTTGATTTCACTTTCCAAGTCTATTATGTTATCCAGGGCTGATCTTTGTTGTCTAAATCCGCTTTGTTCCGGTATAATAAGGTTTCTTTTTTCTAGAGTCCAGAGCAGTCTGTTGTTTATTATTTTTTCCATTAGTTTGCACATAGCACATGTGAGTGATATAGGTCTATAGGATTCAGGATGGGTTCTAATGGTTTGTGGTTTCAGTATAGGAATTATTATGGATTCACGCCATTTTTCAGGAAAGTTATGCTGCAGCCAGATGGTATTGAACAGGTTAAGGATGTATTCGTGGGCAATTAAGGGGAGATGTTTCAAGAAGACAACTGGTATTTCATCTGGTCCTGGTGACGTTTCTTTCAGGCTTGAAAGAGCTTCATCATATTCTTGGGTGGTAATAGGTAAATTGTCTTCTTCTCTCTCATGGGTAATAACAGTATCATCGGAATTGCGTGTGATGGAGCGGTTTTTATAAGTGGTAGCTAGTATAGTAACTATTTTGGAGTTATCTGTAGCTGTGCGTCCGTCTTTCTCTAGCATGTGTATATTATGGTGTTTATAAAGTCCCGATATTTTTCTCACTCTTTTCCATACCTCCGTCATGGGTGTTTCAGAATTTATTGTAGAGACATATTCTGTCCAGGATTTGCGTTTAGCAGTTTTTATTGTACGTCTAGCTTCGGCTCGGGTTTTCAAAAATTCGATGTTGTTTGCTGATGTATTGTGTCTTTTATATCTATTGAAAGCTTTTTTGTTGCTCTTTATTGCTGATTCGCAGTCACTATTCCACCACGGCACAGGATTCCGTCGTTTCAGATGTGTAGTTCTTCCGATTGATATGTTTGCTGCTCGCTGAACAATACTAATAAGGTTTTCTAAAGCTTCGTCTATATCTGTTATAATTGTGTAATTTGTCAAACTTTCTGAGATATTTGTTTTGAAAAGAGCCCAGTCTGCTTTTTTTAAGTTCCATTTTGGATATAAGTCGTGATTGTGAGTTGGTTTTCTATTGTTGTGAATGACGATTGGATAGTGGTCACTGTTGTAGGTATAGTCCAGCCGATCCCAGGAAAGAGCTGGAGTCAAAGTTGGGTCACAGATAGTGAGGTCAATACATGAACCCTGTCCTAATTGTATGTTAAATCTAGTTGGCTTCCCATCATTTAAGATGGAGAGATTTACGTCATCAAGAGTATCTCCTAGTAAGCGACCTCTGTGGTTTATTGATGTTGATCCCCACAAGGTGTTATGGGCATTGAAGTCTCCGACTATTATTCTAGGTTGAGAAATTTGTTCCAATAATTCATTTAATTCTTTAGCATCTACTTGATATGCTGGAGGGATGTATACATTGCATATATTTACTTTTGGATTAGTGTGTAGTTCGATAGCTACGGTTTCAAGGTTTGTAAGGATCGTGATTTCTGCAGCGTGGAGAGATTTTTCCACAAATATTGCTACTCCTCCGCTAGCTATTTCAGCATTTATTCGGTTCTTGTAGAAGCTGTTAAATTGCCTGAGCGGTTCGTTGTTATTGTATTTGAAATTGGTTTCTTGAAGACAAATAACTTCGCATTTCTGTTTGGATAGGATGGTTTGCAACATTGGTAAGTTGTTATAAAAGCCATTGATATTCCATTGTAGTATAGATGTAAAGTCCATGAGAATACGGGGAGAAAAATATTGAAGTAAAGTATTGGTTCAGTTAGTTTATATTTGTTTGAGATGATTCACTTTCTGTTTCTGAGAGGTCCGTTTCTGGTATGTTCAATTGTAGGTGAGAAAACAGTTTCTTCTTGAGTTTAGTGCATCTGCTTTTGATAGATCTGTGCTCAAAGAAAAAGTAAATTTTTGTTAGCATGTCTATTAATCCAGTAAATCATTTGTGTAGTTCTTTATTATACTAATTGGATCAGATGAGCCGTAGACATTTTCAAAAAGGTCAGATATCTGGTTGTGGTCCAATATGAAAGGAGGATTCTGTTCTGAAATGACTTTTCTAATTGGTTCCATGAGAATTTCTATAGGGATGTCTGGTTTATTTTTAGGCTTTTTACTTGGCCTATTTGGTTTGGGGAAAGACGGTTTCTTAGGGTTCTCTGGTTTAATTCCTTCTGTTTGATGAGGAGGCGTAATTATTTGCTCGTAGTTGCGTTTGGTGCTGTTTTGCGGCATTTCTTTTATGTTTATGGGGGGTACATTCTGGGATTGAGATGTTATAGGGGTTTATTATGGGATCTTGGTGTGTGCTTGTAGAGTATTGGCTTCGGTATTTTGGGGCTGCTGGGAAGGTTGGGTGGGGTTTTTGTGGTAGTTCAGCTATTTGGGGTTGTTCATAAGTTTGTGATTGGGAGTTTTCACAGTTTGCTGCAGTATGACCTGGTTTTTTACATGTAAAACATAGTAGACGGTCTTGGGATAGGTAAATTCTGTAGCTGGTGTTCTCGTGTGTAATCATTAGACAGTCGGGTATTTGGATTGTGAATGGTGAAATAAAGATTTGTCTTCTGAAGCTGTAGATGTGGTTATATTCAGGAATTGTGGAGCTAATTTTGAGGAAGGACATTGGTGAGAGTGTATTGAGACCTATTTTGTTAAGTTCATCGATTAGAGCTGAGTGTGGTATGGTGGGGCATACATTTGAGAGTATCAATCTTTCGGAAGGTGTTATAAGCTTTCGGGTTTGGATCGAAGTGTTGTTGATAATGATCAGCCCTTTATGAAAGGTCATGAAGCGGTCTACAGTATCTTCATTTGCGAGGTACATGCATATTCTATTGTTTGATAGCCTCGATGTGAATAGTATATTTTTTGGACCGATTAGTTCTCCAAGTGATATCAGGTAATCTTGAATTTTCAGGTTATCAACATCTGGAAAAACAATTGCTTGATGTTTTGTAGGAAATTGTGGTTGACTAAGTATATATGAGTATGTTTTTGTAGGGTTTATATTCTGAGAGCTTCTGTAGTCAGAAGTCCCAACATTTGTATTTTTCATCATTAATTTTAGAAATATTTCCGCTTTGATTGTAGAGTGCGGACCTGTTTTGGCACAGGCCACTTCATATCAAGTTGATAAGAGCTGGTTTGTTTTTTTTTGGCGAATTCTTCTTCCAAACCGGTGCGGTGTAAAATTGATAGCACAGTGTGTAATAAATTCACTGTTTTAGTATGAATGTATGAGATTTTACTTACAGTAATGTCTCTAAGTTAAGAACATTTCTAAACGATTCTATCTATAGTTTCATAGATTTTAGGACTATGATAACTATCGAAAAAGAGTTATTTTTATAGGAACTGACACTTTCACTGTTAACGTTACGGTTGCCAGGGCCGGACTCCTCAGCTTTCTTTGTTAAGTTAATGCGATAAACGTTTATCCTCCTTTAGAATATGTTATTAATTGTAAAAAATCTGATCAGCTCTTGAAATCAGACGCACTGTTATTGAAAAAGTGAAAACTGCACTTTGAGAATGGTTATTCCGTGAAAAAAAAAAGCAAAGAAGAATGAACATATTATGCCGATATTTGCTTTTAACTCAATTTTAAGTAAGAAACTGATGGAGTTTTCGACTAAAAAATGCATATTTTTGAAACTTTTCGTAATAATAACAAAGTTGAAGTATATAAGTTAGCGAAGAGTATGGATTTTTTCATCATTATAGATGCAATATTTACTGAGTTGTGCTTCGTTAAAGAAAAGTTTTAATTCGTATTTGGAAATTTTAGACATTTCAAAGTTAGATACCGGGAAAACGAATAATTTTTTGAAGAAAATTTGTAGAAGCTTTCTTGAAGAGCTTGAAAAATCTAAGAGTAATCTTAAAAGTTATTTGCGTTGAAATTAACATAGTTATAGTAGAAGTGAATTATTTATTTTTTTTCGGATGAAAAACTAGAAGTTGAACCAACAGAATTTCCGAAATAATGAAAATTGATCATTATCTATTAACAATTAAGTGTGTTGATGTTCCATCAATACGTTTGATCGGTTATGAAATCATAGTTTCAAAAGTACACATCATTCTCTCAATTTTTCCATGAAAATCAAACAAGATGTTCTTATTTTATTCATCCAAACGATATTTGACCCATAAAATGTTTCTTTCTTAATTTTTATGAGAAGGGGTAGTTTCCATCCCCAAAGAGCACACATGGTGCATGAATAACTTCTAATGAAGCTTAATTTTTGTACCAATTGATATTGTCCAAAGAAATTGTAGGTTATCGCTGATGACTGTACTATATCCTAAACATATATGTTTTTGCCGCATTAATTTATCAACAGCTATTAAATTACGTATTTTATTTAAATAAAACGGAAAAATATCGAAGTCTTGAGATTTTATCAAAATATTCCCGTAATCTGAAAAATAAAAATATGATTGAAGTAATATTACATATGAAGTACATGGTAATAATTGTGATGTTATTAACATAGGGGAATAATCTCAATTACTTAGATATAAGACTAAAAAATAAAATAGCAAAAGTTCCTCCATATAATTATGAACAATCTGGTTTTTGTTTTTGTACATATACTGAACACACTACCACTACATCTACACTTATAATACAGTGTCCGCATTATTGTAAACAGAGACTGAAGATAATCTAAAACCTATTAACTTGACCTACTTATGCAGAATTTTCTCACCAATAAACATCTTCCCGCGAAAAACAGAAAAAAAAACCATCCATTCCTTAAATAATAAATTGGACTGAAAAGTGGACTGTGGAGAATAGGCCCTTTGTCTCTTTTCGAATTATTCTCACTTTCAACAATCACCATGGTTTCTCAGTTTAACATAATTTATATTTACTATACAGTGTGCTTGGTTATACCTGATTCTTTGGTCCGTCCATATTTTAAATGAGCTATGTACTCTCTAAACCGCACCTCTTAATCTGTCCAACATACTTGTATGAATTAATTAATAATACTTAAGTAGACCGGTGATTTAATAATAAGCAGTGTTCCTTTCACGATTGTGATTATTTTACACAAATTATTTTTTGATATCTTTGTGTATAGTTTTGTTTCTATTGAGTTATCAACTCTTTCGAAATAGTCTTTTTTGTTAATTATAACAACTTTGTTTCCTTTTCCTTCAATCCTTCTATATTGTTAATAATATTCTAATATTTTTTGCTGACTTATAAATTTTTATCTTCATCTTCATTTTTCGGGATATGACTCCTGCACGACTTTTGGATGAAACCAAGATCGTCATCGCCAGGCACCGCATGTCTATCTTTTTTGGGAAATAAACTTGAGAGACTCGAAATTGTTTTAACCTGTGGTTTATTCAATTTCTCACTCACCTACATTTTATTCTTAAATTTTGAATGAATAACCCTGAACATATTTCCTGTTGGTTTTTAGTCCATATGCTTCTTTTTGAAGGATACTCAATTTAATACAGAGTTATTTGGTTGATAGATCCAACCATTTCGTTCAGCGAAATTCCGTATTCTATTGCTAATGTCAACTTCTATAAAACCTGGAAAAGCACTTAACCTACAGCATGATTTGAAAAACCAAATACCAGTCTGATTTCAATGTTAGGGCTTACGTACTTGCTGTGTTGCGGTGACCGTGAAGTCGTCACAAATAATTTTGAATTTCTGCAACCGTTTGTGATAATTATCATCAACACACTTTTTACACTACCACTATACCAAAATTCAATACTATACCGTCTGAGATGCGCCTTTCGATAAAACCAAGTTATCGACTGCAGATACTGAAAGTAAAAACCTATCAACTTTACAATATATTCACACTAAATATTTCCATCAATGAATTTCTTTCAGCGAAAAACAATTCTTGCTGAAAAAATTTCATTTTGCGGGAAATTTCATTTTAATTTATTTACTGATTTATTTATGATCTATAGCGTGAGCGTGAGCTACATAATTTTGAGATGTAAAACTGGAATTAATCAATTATTTTGAATTTTCTTATTTTCTATTAGTAATATGCTTGATAGAACGCAAAAAGTGAAACTCCGAAGTCGAGAAGGTCTGGCATAATTCTCTTCCTTTGGATGTGGTTACTCTTGCCCCCCAGTTTGCATGCTTGGCATTACAGTCGTTTCCAGCTAAGAACATATTGCTTGGACAGTAGGTTGATGATATAGTTAGTGGCCCTATTTTCTCTTTGATAGCTACACTAGTAGCCTGTAGATAATTCTCAGGTAATCAGGAAGTGAGTTTCGACAGTGGTAAGCAAGTTCAACATCATTTCCCATTTGTTCCATGATCTTGAATAACATGTCTTCCAATTTTTACTTATGTTTGTAGTCTGTTGGTTTGCAATTGATGGTGCTTCAGTATACTTTGATATTTGACTTCTGGTATTGTTAAAGTTCTGTGCATAGGTTATACGGGGTTGCATTTATTGGTTTACTGTATTAGATTGACGAGCCGTATTTCTTGTTGATCATGCACAGTGCAGCCTTGATAATTTGCTGGATGGTTGCCATTCCAATTTGTACATATTACTTTATAATCTTGGGCTCTCCTTTTGCACGTAAACCTGCGCATTTCACACATCTATTTGTTTTACGATAGTAGTTCTTCGTATGTCCGTACTCCTGACACCTCAAGAATTGCGGAATAATCCTGCTATGGAGAGGCTCAAATTTAACTATACTATTCTCTAGTTAAGTTGAATTGTAGATTTGTTCGATATTATCATTAAGATCTAAATCCATCGGGGCAATTCCATTATGGTGGCTTTTTCTTTCATTATGGGTGTGGTCAACTGTGTTTTTAACGTTACCGAATCGTTTTTAGAGTATATTCATTTGGGGCATACCCTACTTTATAGACAGTTATAGGTGGGGGTTTTTCCTTTACAATTTCATCTTCTTGTACTTTTTCAGCTCTGTCCTGGACTTCTTCCTCCATCAGATCTTTGAATCTATTGTTAATTTCGATGGGTTTCTGTAGCCAGTATTCCGTGATTTTTGTTTGTTTTTTTTCGTGCTAGGTTCTTCTAGACATCTTAGACGTTTTTGGTTTTGTTTCGTTTATCCATAATTATTTTATTTGTTAGCCGCACTGTGTAAGTTAGTTTATTTTATCTCTTGATTTATTGATATATAAAGTTTTAAAAACTTGTTCGAATGTATAATAATAAATCGATGAATTTCCTTATTTCCTATTAGTAATATGCTTGATAGAACTCAAAAACTGAAACTCAACAACCCTCTCGTTCGTAATTATGCATATCCATACGTATATAAAGTACTATGGCAAATTCAATTCAAATAATTTGATGAATATATTTTTTATTATACCAATAGTAAATAATAAAATTAGCTTAATGAGTTACTAAATAAATTCCGAGGTTCTAATGGAGCTCTTCTTTTCTTAACACGCGTATATTAGCTTGGTATACGAGGATGTTTCCAGAACTACCTGGCCTGACCTGGAGATGGCGGTAGTTGCTTGAAAAATACCACTGTATCATCAAGTACATAATCTATACAAGATATGATTTAAGTTTGAAGACGTTACGTTGTTTGGTAGCCATCAATAGCGAACGTTTTCAATGAATTTATAAACATGGAAAAAATTTGTCATCGTTAAGTAATACAATACTTTTATTTGAAAGGCGTTAGATCATCCAACATAAAAGCTGAACCAGATTCTACTCAGGTTGATACTGCTCCTTCGTTATCAGGAGTGAAATACTAAGTAGCAGAGTTTGAATGAGGCCATACGACCTATGAGGACCAGCATAGCAGTGGTCCACCAAATGACGATTCCAGAAATGTAGAAGAAAATCTACAAAGTGGTACTGGATGATCGTCGACTGAAAAAGCGCGAGCTAGCAGACATAGTAGGTATTTCTAAAAGTGCGATACATCGCATATTAACTGAAAATTAGGACATGAGAAAGCTGTGCCCAAGATTGGTGCCGCGTTTACTCACAATGGAACAAAAACAGCGTCATATAGATATTTCCATCAAGTGTTTGGAAATATTTTATAGAAATAAAACCGAATTTTTGAGCCGTTTTATAACCATTGATGGAACATGGGTTCATCACTTTACACCCAAAACAAAAGAACAATCAAAACAATGGACTAAAAAAGGAGAACCGGATTCAAAGGAGGATAGGACCGTTCCATCTGCAGGCAAGTTCATGGCGTCAATTTTTTGAGATGCGCCTGGGATATTTTGCAAACTTATTGCGACATTTGAGCGAAGAAATCAAGCAAAAACGGCCGCATTTGAATAAGAAGAGAGTGTTGTTTCATTAAGACCAGCTCACACATCGGCTATTGCAATAGCCAGAATTGATGAATTAAGTTTGAATTGCTCGATGGTAAAGATTTTCCAACATAGAATGTTAACCCAGTTAATGGATATTTTAAGCAGCTTTACGATTCTTATTATAAAAAGGGTATCGAACTTATTAAACAGCGCTGGGAAAAATGTATGCAGCCAAAAGTAGGTTACGTAGAAAAATATATTTTTTTTTTCAAATTTTTGTTTCCTTTGTTGGACCAGGTACTTCTGCGATCGTCCTAGTATATGTAGGTATGTTTATCCTTTTATTACATAATCCCAAAAAAATTACATCTTTTCAGATAGGAATTTCAAAAACTACTTATCAAAAACTAACTTCAAAGTTGCCGAAAACGAATAAAAATGAATTATAATTTGAAAAAATGAAAAAACACGCTTTACTAGTGAACTAAAAACTAGAAAATAAATAACATTCAAAACAAAATAAATTGTCAACTCTGAATTAGGGTAGAATTATTTCACTTAGATCCTTAAATATCAGCATAAAATTTTTACATCAAGCACCCCACGCTTTTTTAAAAGTACTGAAATATTAATCACATTACCTTTCTGTGTATTTCCAAGTTATTTTCTAATTATAGTTTTCTAAACTATTATTTATTTCGAAAAAAGGTTTGTAGAAAATAATCTCTTAGATAGTAGAGAATTTGTGAACACTTTCTTACTTATTTCTCGATCTTGAATTGTTCTCATAGGTCTCAATAGTGACATTAATATTTTCTAGAGTTGATTGTGAGGTGTGGAATCTGGAAAAAAATTGTGAAGAAATGAAAATGAGGGAGATTCATATTTTTAGACATTGAAACTTAGTACTGGATCTAAGTGCTCTTTTACATGTGACGTATTCTTGTTCATAATCTTTCTTAACAGTTTTTGTGGTGTATCCCTCTTTTAATTGTACAAATTTCAGTTTTCATGTACATTTTATCTGCTGTTATCTAATAATGGCATAATATTATGTATAAATGAATGCACACGGAAATTTGAATAATAAATTTGAATATGTGAGTTCTCTAATGCATAAAAGTTAAAAAATAAATCATCTCAATCTAGTTAACTGTAATAGGGAATATTTGGGGCGGATATATATAATGAATTGTTTCGTCATGAGTAAAATTCACTCTAGATACTCGAAAACGCTGAATTTCAGACAAACATTAATTAAACCTGAAAAATTGTAACGTTTTTACCTTTGGTTTGACTCAAATATGAAACATAAAGTACATATTCAAACTGTTTTCTAATAATAATCATTCTACAACTGATCGAAAATACCTTAATACCTATACTGATGCGATATATAGATTATAAAATAAGGAAATGGAACATGCAATTCAGCAATTTTTTACTTATTTATGAGTTTATTATTGCTACCACATTGAAATATATTCACAGTATATTTCCAATTATATAAACGAATGATCGATAACATTTAGCTGTTTTTTTTCTTTCTTTTTATTTCTCTAGCCCTTCTCTCCACGGAAGATTGTTGACCATATAATAATTACTAAAATGAGTTAAGTACCTAATACTTCAAGATTGTTATGAAAAAATATTTCATTCCATTATAAGTAGACTAAAAATAATTTGTTATGTTAGTAACATGTCTTAAGTATTCTTTTTGACAAATATTCTTGGTAAATTAAATAGAAAAACACCGAAATAATATACATAGCTTCTCTTAATATGAAACTGTCACAATTTTCCTATAATCTTTCTCTCGAAGGTCATTTGTAGCCAAGGGTAACTTTATCCATTTATCCATTGACGCTATTGCAGTACAAAGCAAACTTTCTATGTATTTAATATTGGAAGTTATTTTGTGACGCACTCTTTCTCTGTACCCAAATGAGTATAGAGTTTAATTCACAATGATATGAGGGCAGTGGTAAAACTGAACACCTCTTTCAACGTTGCAACAAACTAATTGTGTCGTTAGTATATTAATTGTAATTAGTTCGATGTACTTTGAACGTTGTTTATTACAATGATAGACTGATATTCAATACGTTGCAGGACAAAGCGATTTGAGGTCATGTCCTTGCGAAAGTTGTCAGGTTTTCTTAGACATAATGTTCATTCAGCTCTCCTCCAGAAACTCACTGTCCTCTAAATTATAATTCTCCATTCTCACGGAGTTAGTTTCTTCTCAAAGTGATTATAGCTGGACTTACTATCAATGAAGATTTCGTGTTATGACTAGCGAAGATATGGCCGAAATTGTGTAATGTGCGATAAAAATTAGGCCAAAAACTTCTTGTTATACCAATCATAAAAGACTAACATAAAACCGTGTTTGAAGTCTGGGGTTCGATTTTCTTGTAACAAAAAGTGAACTATTCAATCAGTATATTCTATTCCCTCGAAAAGAATTATTGGGAGTCTTATGGGATGCTAATTATTTTTTCAGTTTCTAATATTTTCCAGTAGTTGTGGTATCTAGTGCTAGTTTCCATATGCAGCCTACACAATACGAGATCATTATTTTGGACATTACATTTTTTTCAAAAAAAATATTTATGGGACCTATCCATAGTCCGAAAGTTGACTTTATTTTTATTCCAATTCTTTCTTTTGAGAGGATTGAACTTGAATTTTCCGTCATGTGAATATGTCCAATACCAGTCTTCTAATTTTCTCCAGAATCATCGCCAGAGCTATTTAATATGTACTCTCCTGTCAGTTCAGGAAGGCGAAAGTTATTCTTGGTTTAAGGATCTGAGGCATCAGCTGTCATGATAGTTATTGCTGTCAGAAGGGATCTAAGATATTTGCACTTATTGCTTTGCTAATTGTTTACTATTCATGAAAATTATTTGAAATATATATCAAATTTAGCATTACCAACCGTTAACCTATTTAACTGATATATATATGGAAAAAACTTAAGTTTCTCCTTGCAACATACAAAAATCATTTTATTCCAGCCAAAAAACTACTCATAAATTTTGGATAATATCAGGAATACGATAGTCATTCCAAACACCGTATAAAGCAATTGATTATTTCGAAAGCAAACCACGTTAAAGTCACATCCATCTGATTCATAACACAACGGCTTCTTGATGTTTTCCAATATGAAAAAATACGTGAACAGGGGATTTAATCATTGTGTTTCTGATAAAAAGGATTCTGATGAGGATTTCCTGAAATCCATTTAGAAAACTAGACAATGAGGATACCGACCTATTTATAAAACAAACGATTCCATCTTGGAGACTATTTTGTAGATTAATACCAATTTGTTCTTTATTAATAAGTGATTTTCCAGAATGAGTATCTCAGTAAATAGAACCGAATTAGAAACTTTTCTATAATAGCTTTATTAATACATTATTTGCGAGTGAGCAATGTTACGTTGCAGTAAGGAGAAATTAGTTGTGTAAGAAAACTTACAAAGTAATTATTTTCTCATTTGGAAAATTATCTGATCCTTTTTTGATAATATCATGTCCCGTTATATGTATTTCTACAGTCAATTTCTGTTTGATATTGTATAAATTCGATATTTGAATGTTACTGAATTAAAGTTACAGAAAGATTTAAAGAGGGAAAATTATTTATAATTTTAGAGTACTCTAGAACAGTATAAAATGACATGTATGCAAGATTAGTTTTTCATGAATTATATGCATTTTTATCGGCCGTTCTGAGGTAATTTCATTGTCATGAATAATTTTAAAAGGTCTGTATTATTGCGTAGGCAGCGGCTCTGCAAGCTTTTTACCCAGAGCTGGATTTAGGATGGGGATATGAAAATGGAATCTCAAGGGATAAATATGAGATGCAGTCAGTTAGATAAGTACCTTTGAAAATGATATATTAAATACCATCACATTATTTTTATTATTCTAGCGAAAGTTCACTAAACAGTGCACATATTAATGGAATAAGGAAATGTCTTAAATTAATTTGAAAGTTGAAATTGAAATCGCAGCACAGCTCAAATAAAATTTTTTGTAACATACAAATGGAACAATTTTCAATATCATTGCAAATCTTCATTATTAAATTTATGCTATTCAGTATCTGCAATCTCAATAAAGAATATATGAGATAAAAATGGATGAGAAGATTGAATGGATATGAAAGACCTACTTGCTTAAAATATCTCTGGCGACAGAGAATTCTCAATAGCAGTATTCATATGAAAAAATGAATGTATGTCCTTCGGTCGTATCGTGGGTTATTCATCTTTTTTTCGAGAGCCCACCACCACCTGCCTAATATGACGAAACCACCTTCAATTGCCTCCGATATTTTCAGTAAACTAGCCGAGGTGAAGGCGTTTCGCAAGTTTAGTGCTGCCATCAATACGATTAGTCGTGCCACGTAATGATTTCTGATCTGTTCCAAGAAGGATTCAACCTCCTCTTAAGCCGAACTACAGGTGCTTGAGTCTAACCCCGGCTTGTAGCGTTTCTGTAAGTCTCGGTCTCAGAAACTGCCGATGGCGTATTAGAGTCGTGGTTGCTTTTGGGGAAAAGTCATAGCAGTATTCTATCGGTCTCTCAAAGTCCTTGGCGTCAAGTACGTGTTCTACAAAACGATGATTTCCTACCTGAATATATGTGCCTAGTCGTTGTTTCAAATATTGTGAGCTGTTCCTATAGTCAGCAAGTATGGTGAGTGGTGGTTAGGGTTCTTTTGTAGTTCTACTTTCAAGATAATCCTAATATAATACTTTTTGATTTTTTATTGAGCTGCTGTTCCTTAATATTCTCCAAACCATCACGTACCCTATCATCTTATTGAACAGTTATTACCTGACTGCTTCAAGAGTTTACTCCAAATAATTCTAAATTCTCCTCACGGTGTGTATTCACTTCTGAATGATCAGCAAATTGCAATAACAAAGTACCCGTATCCTTTACACGAAAAAATAATCTGTCTGTTCGTCAGATGTATTCCTATTTGACCTTCCCACGAATATTTTTTTGTATAACACTTTTCACAATTCACCTAATTTTGTTTAGCATAATGAAACTTACCAGAAGTAGATGTATATCTGCCATTCTGCAAATGTGTAAACCATTGCAAGAGAAAGTTTTATTTTTTTCTTACTTCCAATATGGTCATGGATCAAAAGCTTTAGTTGACAGTACGTAATTGTTAAAATATTATTGTGAAAGTATATTGAATATTGAATAGACAACTAAAGACGATGATAAATAAGAGGTAGATGAAAATTATATAATGAGCCAACTGTATCACTAAACTTTTCTTTAAAAAGGCATAAAAAATTTTATGCGATTTCATGGTGATAAAAACTCTCTCAAAGTAAACTATTAATTGTTGTAACCATTGGAAGAAATTGGTTTGTTTGTGCCCTTCTGTTATGAGGTATGATATGTTCAATCGAAAATACAATCCCAATACTTTGAATTTCTCGAAAATATCTTCCACTGTATTCATAAAACTAATTTATGTTTTATCATTCAGTAACACTCTGCTACGTTTATGTATGTTGGACATTAACTATTTTCAGTTTTTGAGCAATCAAGATAAAGTGACCCTGCACCTATTTCGCATTTTTTTCTTTGATTTTTTTTTGAGAAACACCTGTCACTGCATGAATTAGTTCATTCAACTCAACAATTGAAATTTTAAGTCAAATTCCACTTCAATAGTATATACGGTCAGTATGGGATATTTGTTATGTGATTCAATTTCAAGCTCCATCTCTATCTTATTACATTATTGTATTAATAAAAGTAAAATACTGTGTCCAGTTTTCCTATACGTGAATTTATATGTCGGGGCTTTAATATCGTTATTCACTGGTCTTCTATAAGGCTTGGGTTAATTTCATATTGTCCATTCTATCTCATCAGTTTATATCCCAAAAAAATTATAGAAATGTATTATAATTATAGTATCATCATATTAATCATGAATTATTCATTTACTATTTGTCTGTTCAGATTTCTTTCAAAGTCTTGGCATATACTTATACTTTGTTCAACAAGACATTATGAGGATATTTTTTTCTTCATTGTATTAAATTGTATTCATTGTATTAGACTAGAAAACGAGTAGTTAAGCTTGGTTTTCCAATCATTAATCAACTTTTAAGAATACTAGATCCCCTCTATCTATTATCATATATATTACTTTCTGCACTTTCGACATCTAGTACGTTAATGTTTTCAAAACAATTTTACCATATCATAATGTTTCATCGATATAATGTGAATGAGGTTGTAGAATGTGAATTTCACAATAAATTATATATTGTCCTCTCATTCCTCCATGAGCCAGAAGGTAAATGTTCCAAACTCTTAACTGCGTTTTATGTACATTCTATACAAGAGCTGAATTATTTCAACATTCATTGAATTGAAACCATTTATTGTTCTTGGTAGGAAATAACTTATACATATAATTGCAGGTATTTTTATTGAGGATACAAGATAAATTTAAAGAGTCACAAATAATATTATTATAAAGCGTGTGGCGCGAAAAATTCTGATTACGGATACAGTTATATTAAAAATCTAAAACTAGGAAGCTGTAGACTTTGAAGATTAAAATCAAATGTTATGGTTTCCTTCCTTCTGGTTATACAGGAAGTAGTCGTCAAATTTTTTATTTTAAATGGAAGTTAATATTATTATAAGGTTCGTCATGGAATTTTATCTAAAAAAAGTATTTTCGTGATAATCCGATTTTTTTCAAAGATTTAGCTCCCATATGTCCAGCTAATTGATACTTCACACAAGTAAATTTAAACTTAGCCGCCAACAGACATTATTTAAATTATTTATAAGTTACTTACTAAGTAACCTGAATTTTTCCGCTACATTTTTTAAGCAAATTGGTTTACTATTGGTATTTCCAGTACCCAAATTTAACCACTTTTCAGATATTTCATTATCTTAGTTGAAACATAACAACAATCAATTATTTCAACATTAGTACAGAGTAGGCCACGATTTCCATTAGTTTAGGTGATAATTTAATAATGCTGAAAGGTAATCGATTATATGGAAGGATTAGTAATTTTGGATATCATTAAAATCGTTGACTAGGTATTTTGTATCGATATAATCAGATTACTTATTCACAAAATTAACTATATGTAACATAAAAAAAAGTTTGATAATGAGTGTTCAAAATTGACAATATCTACTCTTTAAACAAATTCTTTTCATCAAGTTATGTTCTGTAATTCTGGAAATATGGTCGGTTTAGAATTCAAAGTAAGTAAGACTATATGTATCATATCTTCCTTTGTCGTAACAGGTTTGGAAAATATCTGATTATATTAATGATACACCAAGTACCAAATTCTAAAGAAGCCAAGTCAAGAAAGCGAGATAACGAACATAACACGTCTTGAGTGGCAATACATCTATCATCAAATACGTCGTGAAGAATCTGAAGAACACTCCAGAAGTTATGAGAAGGTGCTACATGTTGTTGATACCTAGTTGGTCGTATAGCTTTTTCTATAATGCGACTATATCTTCGACTATTTAAATTTTCATCGTAAAATCCTGAAAATAACGTTTTCTACTAATATGTGGATTTCCTCAGATCAAAAATGCTTTGGGGTTTTGATTAAAAACCAATCAGAGAATTTTACCCTTCGAGCAATATCACCAAATTATAACTGTTGCAATGTTGTTTGTGTTTTTAAATGACCAAACCGAAGGCAGTTTTTAAGTAATATTCTTGAGATACCACCAGCTCGATTAAGATATCTTTCAAAATATTAATATTTGAAAAATCATCAGTAGTAGATTCTACAATCACCATTATTTACTTAGAAATTGACACTGGTAAATCCATTATCAAAACAATATAAACAATTAGCATTCGCACTATGAAATATTCGACAACGATGGCCTATCCTTTACTAATAATGAAACAATGACATGATTTTCCACTAAGATTGTTAAATATTTCCAAACTGGTTAGATATCTGTGTATGCAATAACAATACTTGACAAGTTGGCTTAAAAAACTACAGTTTGAAACATCCTGTATAAAATATAAATCAGTTGGACATATGGAGTTGTGAGCATGCGATTGTTTTTATATGTGTAAATAAATCGACTTTACTGAAATAGTTAATTCAAAAAGCAAACTTACCACAGCTCATTTCGTTGAAAAAAATTTTTCAAGCAGTATATCCAATTTCTAAAAGAAAATTCAATATAAAACTTATTTGATCAGAATATGTCACAAGGTTAGAAAAATTGAGTTATACTGAGGCCTGAAATCCATTTAACGTTGTCAAAGCTATATTACTTTGCTTTTGTTGTGAAGAAGTGAAGTTTATAGAATATAAATATATAAGTAATTTTTGGTATAGTTGAAAATACATGTTTTTCACAAATATAGTTTCGCATTTTATAATAATCCTCAACTGACTTTTATCAGTATTCTTAGATTGTGAAATATCTCATTCAAACTCCACTAACTTCATACATTGATACGTCATATAAATCACAACAATGAAGAATATATTAACCTCATATATTTTTGGTTTCTCCACGTTAATCTGTTTTTAATTATGTTTTTTTGTTATGTATTTTTTTGAGTGAAGAATTAGAATTTTGGAACCCACACTAGACTTGTTTGTGTCCATGTTCATCTTCGTACCATCTATATCGATATTCCACAAGTTTAGATTCTATCTTGCCGTTTCATATCAGCACTGTTCTATTTATGTACAGTAGATTAGTCACTTGGATAAAGAGAAAAATCTCCTTTAAGTGTCTGCTAGACCTTAAATCATCGAATGCTTCGCAAGGCGGTATTATTCTTCGTATAAGCTAGTGAAGTTGTGTAGCTCACAAAAGTTCTAGGTTATCTTAGTCATATTCAATGCTAATTATCAATGATATATCATATTATCTATTTCTATGAGCTCTTTTCACAAAGAAAAAGTTCCTTCCTCTAGTAGTAGCCCAATACTAGCGCTCTGTCTATATTCTGAATGTGCCCACTATTTTCGGGTGTATGAAATTTCATTTTCGGGTATCGCATTATATTATTTTTTCAATAATCTGTAGGGATGATGAGATCCCTAGAGAACGTTCTCTAACCGACTTCCTGTGCTCCGCGGGCCTAGAAGTCCTCAACCGAGGGAGTGTCCCCACGTTATTTTGCAATCGAGACCAATCAGTGATTGACCTAACCATATACTCTAGGAATAGAGTGAATATGTTCAGCACTTGGAGGTGTCGCAGGTGGTCTCAATATCGGACTACCGTCACATTCTCTTCGAGTTGAACAAGAAATCTGACCTGGTATCACCCGTCTTCAGAAATTCGAAGTTAACCAACTGGGAACTCTTTCGAGAGGAGGCCGCCTTGTGGACATGCCGGCAAGACTTAGTATTGCCGACATTGAGATGGCTGTTACTAAACTAACAAAAGCAACAACAGATGCATTTGAAGATAACTGTCTTTCCAGACGGGAACCTGATAATGCTTGGAACCCTTGGTTAGGTTAGGTGGAACCACTCTACGGAGGAAGCTCTTGCGCAATGCCGAGCGTTCGAAACTCCACGCTGACTGGGAAGCGTTTCACCACGCCCAAAGACAGTATAAAAAGATGCTTAGAGATTTCAACATGTGGACAACAAAATAAAAAAGGCCACCTGCACTCTCTGGACATGAAGAAGTGCCTTTGGCTGTATATGAGGGGTTTTAGGTGAAAAACTGGATTTATACCTAAATGGTCAAACCTCTTCTCATATATGGCGCCATCGTTTGGTGGCCCTGCACGGAGAAAGCGAAGACAAAAGGGCGACTGGACAAATTCCATCGCCTTGTGTACCTCAGCATCATAGGATCCATACGTACGGCCCTAACTAGGGCTCTTGAGGTCTTACTAGACAATCTACCCCTGGATCTTGTTATATGATTCGAAGGCATGAGAACAGTCTACAGGCTAAACATCCCCGAAGAACTGCGAGCTCGATTAATTGGCCATGCAAAAATCTGGGCGTAAGCCTTAGTGGAATGGTGACTTCAAGCCCGTTGTATTGAACAATGGAGCCTGGTACATAGATGGTTCTAAGAGGAATGGCTTGGTCGATGCAGGTTTCTGAGGGGGACACCCCAAAATAAGCGAATCTCTTTCGCTAGGGGAACAAGCTACCGTCTTCCAAACCAAGGTATTCGCTGTGATGGAGGCGCGATACACAATCGACGCCATAGAAACACTGTAATCTCGATCTGGGCAGACAGCGGAGCTGGCATACAAACTATAACAGCTGAAAAGGTATGCTCTAGGCTAATGCTGGAGTATAAGAAAGTCTTTCAAATTCTGGTGAGTGATGGCTGCAAGATCCAGGTCGTTTCAGTACCCGGTCACACGGGCAACAAAGGCAACGACGAAGCGGTCTCACTCGCCAGACTGGCATCAGGGAACCCACCAATGAGCCTAGAACCCATCCTTGGTGTGGCCAAAAGCGCTGTCATCACCCCTCTGGTCTTTCACCAAACAACTACTCCAACTAAATAGGCGCGAAATCAGACTAGTGACTTTGATCTGCAAGTATAAGAAGAAATCATTGAGTGCAAAACAAGGACTGTTTCTGCGGATGATACATCAATTCGATATTTTGAATGTTCAAAAACGATTTTGTTTGATGTGATGTGTGAGAGCTCACGTTATCGTGGTGGAAAACGATTCGTCTTCTGCGATTGATTTCCCATTGTTTAATTTTGGGTTCATATGTATGGATTCATGATTTGTCGTTTGTTAAGATATATAGATGATGACAGACAAATGTTCTTTGATCTCACAGCATGTCACATGACGATCTCGTATGCACAGCACCGATGTCTTCTGGCACATAACAACTGAACGACCTTCACGAAATTCATCCTATGGCGAAGTGCGACTACGATTGGATTGATAACAAGTCAGACACAGTGGCTCAAGATGGTTCATCTTAAAGAATCGAAACGAGTTGATCGGCACACTGCTGTTGGTTTAATCCAATTAATTCATAGAAATTTATTGCACTAAAATGCGATTCAACTCCATTTTTTGACTAAAATGGTTGTTTCAAGTATCTGTAAACAACTCAAATAGCACTCGTATGACAACACGTTTTGAGTATATTTATCATTAAAAGTGTCAAACTTTATGATGGCAATGCTAGAATTGACATATTCATACCAGTGTACCCTTATCTTAAAACTTAAGTAGAAATCCTCGTATCAATCCATAAGATGTACTCTGAGTCTCTATTAACTCCATTAACCCAAAATAAAGAATATTTGGGGAATGCGATAGAAAAAAATTTTTATCGAGATTTCGGACTCTACAGACAATGTTGAAGAATTAGGTTAAATTAAAAATGTCGATCAATCTTTTAGTCTTTGTGCCCTGCCTTGTAATAATAACAAAAAAAAACGAAGATCGAATCGTGTGGATGAGCGCCAAGGAAAGCAAAGTTGAAGTGATTGTGTCAAATTCAAATGAATACATTATCGTCTAGTGAGATCATACGTTTTATAAACATTATAATGTTACAACGAATATTTCTGCTTGAGGAATCTCTCCAATACAACTGATAAAGAATATTCATTTCCATTTTTCAATTCAAAATGGAAAATACATTCATTTCATAATATCGACATATAAATGATACGCAACTTATCTGGTTTCACTTCAAAATACTGTATTACACACGTATAATACAGTAACTCACACTTACACCCGCTTGTGGTTCCAGAAAGCTGGAAAAAACAATATGTGATTTATTCAAAATATGGTATCAGCGAATGAGTAATAAATTTCATTTTAAAAGAAAAACTTTTGGTGGTAGAGATAGAAGTGTGTTTTGTTACCTCTGTGCGGAATGAAATATTATATTATAAGATATTATAAGGTTTTTATTCCGTTTTGGAACGCTGTGATGGATGTATATACACGATTTATCTTACTTATGCAATTTACTTATACACTAACACTAAATATACTTAACTATTTTATACACTATGCACTAACACTTATTACTAAACACTTATCTAATTTATTTAAATACACGGTCTGGTATTACTTTCTACTATCCCGAAGTGATCGCTATGACATCCATTCATTTACTCTATTTAAATAGTATTCATTCATATTACATTTCAAAACTTTCGATCACTGGAAATTAGCCGCGAACATACAATGCCTTCTTAAAAAATTATCTCTATGGAAATGGTCACAAGATATTATGAAAAGGTTACGTAACCAAAACAAAGAAATGTCCACCACATAAAATAGGACGGCTTTTTTTAAGTTTTCTTCGATCATAACAAAACAAAATTTCATATAATAGTAATGGAATTACTTAGGTTGCATGTTTTGTGAATAATTTGATACTTTTATTTTCCATGGAAATACGTTCACTTGGAGAACGGAACGAAAATATTAGGAGATGTTTCTGTCTCGTGATATCCGATATCCAGTTTTTGTTTATGTTAGAGTATAATCTCTTTTTACCCATATCGGTTCTATCCAGTCATTTTCCATTTAGTTGTTCCTTACCTAATTATATTTTTCAACGTTTTCCATAGCTCTGAAGCTACTGGGCTGAGAAAGCCAAAAATAATACTATTAATTAAACAAAGAAAGAACTCTGCTGGATCAACTCTAGATCACCACCAATGAGTACCTCACCACCAACGGCTACATCACCATATACACAGTTGAGAGCTGCAATTAACTCGACTTCCTGAAATTTTCTTTTCTTATTTCTGAAATATAGATGTCTGGAGTTGTTTATTCTTCATAACTGCTTTTTTTTTCTTTCTGTTTTTTTAAATATATTGTTAAAACTGGTTTTATTGCTCCCAGCTGATGGCATCGAATTTATTGTCAATTATTTTCCCCAATAAGTTGAGTAAAGAAGTCAAATAAAGCTCTTTGAGGAAGTGCCTAAGAGAGATTCAAATCTATAAACCGAACAATTTATTTTGAATATATTTTGATTGTATGGAAAGGGTGAATACTCAGCACTTTGATAATGCAATCACAATAAAAATTGTAGAATTAACAAAAATAATGTTTTTTTTAAATTAAAATTTACTTGAGTCAAGTTATAAATCGATAAAAAAGAAGAAATTGAGAGGATGACATAGTGCGTATTTTTAATATTAGTATCACATTATTATAAATAATGTGCTTGATCTCTACTTAAAACAACGGCGTCCGAACTATCCGACTGCATAATGATGACATATTTCTTTACTTTTGGACTATTTTTTCCGTACATAAAAACCTTCTATCTATCAAATATTAAGTCGTTAAGACTTTATTAAAGTTTCATTCTCCATTTTTTCTTTATAGTTGACTATGAGTGTAAGATATGTATATTTTTAATTGAAATAGTTTGTCTTGAAGTTGGTTAACGATTGAATTTGATTTCTTCCCACACATTTTCTTCATTTATAGCTCCACTCACTTAATCCTCATGTCTTTCTTCCATTATGAATGCGAATCATGGGGTTGCGCTTCTTTTTTCTTCGGGTCTTTTATCCAAATTACTCCTAATTTCTTCCAATTCTTTGTTAGTGGTAGTACCTCGTGTAGTTACTTTTCTATATCTCTGTTGATTTCAGCTACCCAGGTCTTCTTTGATGTTCTTCTCCTTCTGGTTCTATTACTCTTTGACTAAGAATATTTTTGTGGTCCTCTTTCATCCTTTTTATATGTACGAATTATCTTAGTTGATTTTCTTCTATGTGATGCTCTGCATGTTTTATATTGAGTCTAGGTTTCAATTTTTGTAACAATCTCATTTCTATTCTTGCATCTTTCAACTATGATTTTAGGTTTTGTCCACATTTCGGAGACATAGCTATTTCATTATTTCCTATAATTGATGTTTACGGTATTAAATAATTGTCTTATACTTGTCGTTCTTTCTGGGATTTCTTTGTCTAGACTAATCTATCGCTTCCGTTGAAACTAGGTATTTAAAGTTCTCTATTTATTTTATCTGTCTACATTCTATTTCTATAGAGGTTATCTTTCTTTTTCACTTGTGATCATTGTCATTGTCTTACTTTTATTTATGTTCATATATAAATATGACTATCATCTGCTTAGCATATTTCCGTTATTGTAAATTTCCCCATGCTGCTGTGCTTCACTGTTTTTCATTTCTTTTATGACCTCATTTAATATTTCTGTATACTGAAAGGGACTTAATACGCTACTTTTTTTCTCCATTATTTTTTACAAATATTTTTGATGTTTCATGTTGCGTTCTGGTACAATTTTTGCTGTTACTGTATAAACTTCTATGGGTTTCTAATAAATTTTGATTTATTCATATGTGTGAATATCCTCAACATGTCTCCTCTATTTATTTATCAAAAGACTTTTTCTCGACCAATGAAACTATAGATTTCTACTATTTGTTGAATGCTAGACGTATAAAAAATATGGGTCTATGGTTCTGAAAAATATTTCGCTACGATATTCAATAAGGTGTTGGCTCTGTCTTAGCTGTCTCGTTTTTTGTATATTAGTGCAATGATTCATTCATATTTGTCGGTCTTTGGGAGCTGTCCTGGTTTTCATTATATTGGTTATTAGATGTTGTACGTACTGGATTGCCTTTTCCGGTAGAACTTTTATCATTTTGTTTGTCACATTATCATGTTTCGCTGCCTTTCCCATTTTGGCTTCAATGATCGCATTTTGTATTTCTTCTTATGCAATTCATTTTTTCAGACTCCCGCTATACGTTCTATCCTTTTCTTTTTTCTCCACTCTCGTCTTCTCTTTTCAGAAGCTCTTTGCCGTGCTCTCGCCCCCTTAGTTTTCCTCTGTGATAACTATGAATATCTTGTCTCTTATACCCTCAACGGTAAGATTGTTTCCGCTAAAGAAAACCTGATTAACAGTATCTGTCTGGAGTCTTTAAATGTATTTTGTCTGAATTATTTAAATAACTTTTTCATGCTATCTTCTTATTTTAATTACATTTCCGATGCAGTTCTGTCTTCTGTCCACCAATGTATCATTTCTATAGTTGTTTCACAATGTTTGTTATCCCACAGCATTTCTTCTCTAAAATATCTCAATTTATTCTCAAGGTCATTTTTGTTTTCTACATTACCAAGTTTTATACTTAATATTTTTTGAAATTGTTTACATAATGTGTTATTTTGTTGTTTATAATATTTTATTTTTCTAGTAACCATCTTTCTCTCGGTCATTTCTTTTTTTTTATAAAAGTGAGAAGTAGCTTGATTCCTTAATAAAAAACAATTTTTTTATCATTGCAACTCTTTGTGTCCGACACTGTTAATGAAATATAAAAAGTTTTGTTTGATTAACGAAAAAACAAACAGATGCGCTAATTACGTCTAAGTAGTAATTAACATCTCTGTTTCAGGAGAATTCTAGCTATTACTTATTTTAATGGAAAACATCTTCATCTCACAATGAATTACGTACTTTTCTTATCCTGCTAGAGTTTGCCGATTAAAACAACACGATGTTTAATAAGTAAAGTGACATTGCTTCTATTCGAGTTTATCTTGTATTCAATTTAAACAGTTGATGGTAACTAATGAGGCTGATAATATGAGCAATTGGCTTTTCCTGTCGTCGCGTTACCAAACACACAAGAACAAATATACGTACAATTATCTATTAAATCCCCACCTGAATGTATTACAGTAGCGTGCTTCATATGTGTACGAAGAAATAAATTTGGGTACAACTTTTAGTTAACGGTTTTAAATTCTCAGTAATTATTGATTGAAGGATTTGGAAGTTTTTGAAAACCGATAAAATTGGTCATAAGCAAGGATGTATATAATAAGCCCAATAATTGGATGAAGTTAGGCATAAGATACTCGGGATCAAAAGCCGTACTACTTTTTTCCATTGTATGAACTGAAATTTGTGAACGACATGAGAGAAAATGCGTAGAGAAATAACTTACCCGAGAGAGATTTTGTTAAAAGTGTTTCAAACAAGTATTGATATGAACTCTACCCTTTTTGTACACCGTTGAATTTTTCCTAAAATTTCCAAGCACCCCAAGAAAATTAATAGATATTAATGAAATTCTAAACCTCACAATTTCAAAGGTTGTTCATAAAAAAATCATCACAACAATTTGAATTATCTCAACTAAATTTATCATTTGTTCATATTATTCTTTATCAACAAAATATTCGATAAAATATTTGCAAATTTCTATGCCTTCTATTGATATAATATTTTTATGTTTTTCATAACCTCTTTATTCACTATTGAATTTGGATAACTTTGAAATAATTCTAATTTTACGTATGCTATATTAGCAGTACAGAATGGAATATGCAACTCGCTAGTGCGGATGGGGAAAAAGAACTATAGCGCACTCTCTTGGTTTATTAGCACAACTAATACGTTTATAGATTCAACAGAACACCATTGACATAATATAGTGGATGCGCATTTGATCTAGGGTGGATGCCTACCAACAACAACTTGTTAATTTCATTGTAATACGTGTTCAGTCGTACATAAGCAGTTTCGTTTTATTCATATACAAGGTTATTTTGATACTTGAGATGTGCAAAAGTGTTTGATGTCAAGTGGTGGTCAGACAATTAAAACGAAGAGATATCCACTAATCTATATTATCTATATTTCTATTCATATATAAAATGAAAGTGTTGGTTCATTATGAAAAAGTTGTGCTCTTATTGTGCTTATAAAGTTGCTCTTTCTTTGGATTCCCAGTTAAGGACTGTTTGGCTAATCCTTCCTCATCTTCTTCTTCCGTGTATTAGGCGTAGTCGCCTTTTTTATCTTCGACATCTTTTCCTCCTATCCTGCTTCAAGATCGGCGCTCCACCTTTTTTTGGGTCGATTGGTACTCCTTCGGCCCAATGGGGATTTATCGCGCGCTATCTTGACCAATCTGCTGTTATTCATACGACGATAGAGCCCATTCGTTGATGTCATCTATTTTGCCCAATCTTGTGATGTTCTCACTTCTTTCCCTGTCCAGAAGAGGTCTTTCCGGCTATTCTACGTAGCACTTTCATCTCTGCTGTTTCAATCATTCTCTCGGTTTTCGCCGTTTCTGGCCGTGTCTCTGCGGTGTCGGTCATTATGGGTATTACCGTGGTATATTCTCGATTTGGCTTCTATTCCGATATATTTATTTCACTATATGGTTTTGTTGAAATATGCTGCTATTCTTAAGGCTTTAGTTGTTTGCTGTCTTACTTCGTTCTTTATGTCTCCAAATCCTGAAATCATGAACAGAACTATTAGCAATTACAGTTTTTATTGATGTCAATGTTCTTCTTCTTTTTCTTTTTTTTTCGCGGCAACCTCGTACTTGCGTTCGAGCTATTAATTGCTAACGTATTAATAGGGATTTGGTTCTCATTTTCTTTTGAATTTGGAAAATGGAGTAATGTGTGGTGTATTTTTCCACATTTATGACAACCTGTAGACTTGCAGTCCTTGGTTCGATGATTTGAACCTAAGCAGTTGATACATAAGCGTAAACGTTTTGCAGTATTCAGTTTCTCTGATGGGGATAGTTTTGTAAATTCAGGGCAACTATATAAATTATGGTTATTGTTACACATACTACAATTGAGTTTGGTAGATGTTGTTATAAATGACTTTGAATGTTTGTTAGTATTAAACTTAAGGTTACGTTTAGGTTCATCATTTGAGTTGCAATCTAACGATGATAGGACTCTACAACGTTCCTCAATGAATTTTAATAATTCCTTCAAGGTGGGTATTTTAGTAGCATCATTGCGTGATTCTCATGCTCGATGGGTGATATGATCAAATTTTGTAGTAATTAAGTATACAAGTAAATCATCCCAATGATCTGTTGGTCTCTCTAAGACATTTAAAGCATTGAGGTTTTTCTCTACACTGTCAAGAATAAAATTGAGACCGAGATTCTTTTGTTAGTGTGGGTAATTGAAATAAGCCTTTTATGTGATTTTTTATCAAAGATTGGTTATCTTCAAATCTATCACAGAGTAACTTCCATGCTATGTTATAGTTTGTTTCGCAAATTTGTAATGATTTGATTTTGTCTGCAGCTGTACCTTGAAGAGATAGCCTCAAATAATGAAATTTTTGTACATTTGTCATTGTAGAGTTGTCATGAATGATTGACTTGAAACTGTCTCTGAAAAACAACCATTGGTCTAAAGAGCCATCAAATGTGGGCAAATTTAGTTGTGGTAAGCGAATATTTGTATGTATTGTAGTATTGTTTGGATAATTACTGTCATTTCCATGTATACTTGTATGTTCATGTGTTTCGTGTAACATAATGAATTTCTTAACAGCAGAAGTTATTTTATAAAATTCATTTTCAAATTGTTCTCTCACAGGAGAGTGTACTGTGTCATAATTTATTTCAAAATCAGGATCTTCAGATTTGATAGCAAGTTGCGCATTGTGAAAGTCTTCAAAAAGTGTTTCTGCCTTTGTTAGGCGTTGTTGCAAATCAAGTAAATCTATATCATCATCATCCTTTATAGTTTGAAAGTATTTAGTGAATCTTGTTAAAGAGTTTTTTGCTGAAGTACGTTTAATTTTGTTTTGATTGGACATTGTATGAAGTAAGTTGAATGTATGTTTCGAATAAGTAAGTAGTTATATAAGTATTTCAACTAACAAATTTTGTGATTCAGTATTATAAGAAATATGTAATGATTAGGATCACTCGCAGTTTTTCCAAGGAAAGATATGTTAAAGTGAAACCCACTACAAACGTTCCAATTGTAATGTGGAAAATAAAGTATATGTGTCAAGCAGAAGTACTGTTCATGAATAATTAGAAATATAGGTAAAATGGAAGGCACTGACCTGAGTGAATCTTGATGTAGGTGTGTGTAGTTGAATATTTAGTAATATTTTGTGTCCAGCCACGTGCAGATTCCATCCGGCTCGAAGGACCATATGTTGTGGGATCGTGCAGATTTTGAGAATTTCATGTATTCAAAAGTAACAAATTTAATATATTTGATAGCACAGATTTTTTACAATAATTTTTAAAAATCATGAACAGAACTATTAGCAATTACAGTTTTTATTGATGTCAATGTTCTTCTTCTTTTCCTTTTTTTTTCGCGGCAACCTCGTACTTGCATTCGAGCTGTCAAATATGCTGCGTTCGAGGTATTCAACACTAACAATTTCACTATATGGTTTTGTTGAAATATGCTGCTATTCTTAAGGCTTTAGTTGTTTGCTGTCTTACTTCGTTCTTTATGTCTCCAAATCCTAAAATCTCGATTCCTATGTAAGTATTTGAATTTAATTCCTTGGTGAATTATCTGGTCGTCTACGACTAGCTTACATCTTTTGGGTGTGGTCATACAATTTGTTTTGGACGCAGAAATTATCATATTAAAAGATTTAGACATGCAGTTAGGCACATGTACAAGCCTTTAAAGATCGTCCTCATTTTTTGCGACTAGAAGAGCATCATCAGCGTAACATAATATTGTGATATTTCGGTCCCCCATCTGAAAGCCCCTTAGCTTTCTTACTTTCTTAAGGAGTCTTCTTGGCGAATCCCTTTGTGTACTGCTATTTGCACCGTCAGCACTCCGTTCACCTTGGCTTGGATTTTGTTGTCCATGTATATATTTTCAATGGTTTTTATCAAGTTATAAGGAATTTGTTTATCGTATAGTATATGTACTACGTCTTTGAGTTGTACTCGATTTTTTTGTGGTCTGCCCGATGACGAAGATCGCATCTGTGCACGACCTTCCCGATCTAAATCCCTGTTGCTCATCTGTTAATCTGTGATTAGGCTGTTTATTTTGTTGTGATGACTTTTGCTGTAAATTTCAAAGTGCTACCCAGCAAATTGATTCCTCTATAATTAGATGGTATTATTTTATCTCCTTTATTGAACATGAGAATCGTAGTACTCGTTCTCCAATCGTCTGGGATTTTTTTATGTGACACGATGTTGTTAATGAGAGTTGTTAGTTAATTGACAAGGCTTTTTCCCCGTATTTGAGTAGTTTGTTAGTTATACCATCTTGATCTGGACTTTTTCTGTTTTTAAGCTGTTTGATAGCCGCTTGCATCTCTGTCAACTCAAACTGTAGATCTTCGTCTGTACTAATTTTATGAGTTTTTGGTTGGTTTCTATTTTCGTCTTCTTTCCCGTACAGTTCTTGGAGGTATTTGACCCATCTTTCCTTTTGTATTTGGTTTGTCTCGTCACATCTGTTTCTGGAGGCCGTAAAAATCATTCTCCTGTTTCTGTTTTGAAAATTGTTCCCGATACTTGTTTTTGATTTCTCTTACTAATATTGTTTCATTACGTACTCTTTTGTAATCAAAATAATTCACAATATGCAATCATTTCAACATTTTGTGTTTAAAACAAGATGGCGAAGGTTTGGGGTTAGTAAAGGGTGCGGTACCATCCCTCCATTTAGCTGGCAAGGTATTTTTTTTGATAATGGTAATACATAAACACATATAGACTCCGCAGTTGTTGAAGACTCTACCGATAACTTTTGGTTTCCACCATAAGCACCACTTAGTTAGGAGCAAGGGTTTATATAACTATCTTCAATAACATTTGTAGATATACTTGCAAGTGATCCATTAAACCAGACGTCATCGACCCCACCTACTGCGTCGAAGGTTCAAATCCCTATTATAGTATGAATGAAGAAGACAGCTCTTCAAAAACTTTTATAAGATTAATATAAACCTTTAAATTTCCACACATGTAACTGATGTGTAAGGAGCATACTGCATTTTTCTTTTTTAGTGTAACAGAAACTTGGGGGTGACGAAACGTCTATAAGGAATCTTTGTGGTCCTCATGCAAAGAATTACCTGAACACTTGCGGTTATGGCAGTCTGAGGGTCACCATCTTGTAAATCTTTCAGAAATAACAACATTTGTAGTTAACCAAATAACAATTACAATAATGGAAATACTTCCCATTATTACTGATAAATATAGATTAGAGGAATAAAGAAGTAACAATTATAAATTTCTTTTTTATAATAACCATAATACGTTTGCTTTTCAAACTTATTAATTGTTACAATAAATATAGTTTCATTCAATTATGTGAGAAAATGATAATTTTAAAAGGTGTAGATGAGAGATTGAAAGATGGTTATCTCTTGTTAAAAGTAACATACAAACACTCAAAAAAATTAAAAAAAAAACTGGTATGATGGTAGTTTAATAGTAATTATGTATTTATCTAGGACACTGTCGCCTCAATGGTCACCTGAAGACGTTAGATTTAGCAGATTATGCCGCCTGCAGATTCTGTTGCAGAGAGAACGAAACCTCTATCCAAATTCTCTCAAAGTGTGAGTCGAGAGCACTACACCAGTAGAATATGAAATAGAAGACTAATATCTCTAGCAGCTAGAGCTATCTCACATTCAAAACTTTCTACGAGGAGTGTGATTAATAGAGTATGTATTTTGTAGAATGTAATAAAGTGTCGTTTATCTCATTTTTTCATCTTTCATTTCAACTTTAGTCCAGTTATTTTTCAAAACAATTCAATGGAGTTGTGGCGAAAGATTTGAATTCAAAATATATCGTCTAAAGCAGAAAGAAAGCTGTTGTTTGGTACAACTTGTTAATAAAGAGATGGCGATGAAACGGAAATTCGAGATGACTATCTGAATGAGGTGGTTGATCTGAGGTTTTCCTGCTGTTCTCATAATTCGTCGATATAATATATTTTTGATAAGAGTAAAAAAATCTTATTCAATTGGGCATTTTGCTCAACTCATCGTAGAAATAGGCATATTGCTTCTACCTGAATGCAAATATTCAAGCTATTCTATTGTTACTATTTTAGAGAGTTACCACTAGTGATGTTCATAATGACTACTGACTGGTAAAATATTGGATAGGAGCTGTTTTAATTTATTTTGAAATCCCAACAGAAAGATCCAACGTTGTTAGAATATATGAACGCAATTAAATTTTTGTATATAAAAGGTGAGGTAATGATAGCAGATAGTTTAACAAAAGGTACGACTAGTGATAAACATTTGTATTGTACCGTAAAAATGGGGTTGTGTTCCAAGGGAGGGTGTTTGAATATATGGAACGCAACCAATTTTTATTTAACTGTCAAATGTTGTTAATGTAAGTTGACGTCTGTCAATTGATCTTATCAATCTTGCTCTTTTATGTGTAAGACTAAAATTACAATAAATTGTTTGTACTGAAAATCATAGCAGTTATTATTTTCAAACCACGTAATTTTCCTTTAAACGTCATAGAGCACTTTCACTTTATCTATCACGTGATAGTTGTTTTATGTCCAAGTCGGTTGTCTTGTCAAAAAGAATTGTATTATTTATTCGCTAAATATTTTCCCTATCTCCTTCATTATTTATTATGATAATAGTTACTTTTGTTGAATGCCCACATCTTTTATCTGAAATCTGAATTCATTTGTGGATATCACACTCCAATTCAGATAGTAGTAGTAGACTCTAACTTTCACACACTTTTTATTCATTACCCTCTGATAGATATAATAATATATGAAGTACGTTGAGAAGAATTGTCGGGCATGGGAAAATGAAGGTACCGATCAGGGTATCAAAGTTCTTTGAGGATCTTTTTGCCAAACCTTGCATGGTTCTATCTAATAAATGTACCTTCTGTTCTTTTGATATTGCGTACTCCTATTGAAATGGCTGCTCTCAATTTTGTACCTACACTTTTTAATTTATGGAAGATACAATATCACATAAAATTATTTTTACATTTCTGTCGTCATTTCAGTGATAATTGATTCACATGCAAATCGATAATCTACTGAAAGGGGATGTATAACTTTTTCGTAAAATATTTTTCCTACTTCGTTAAAAATTTGTCAGAGTAATAGTAGCTTTGATTGTATAGGAACATTTTATATCTGAAATTAACGTAGCAGGCTCTAATCTTCACACACTTTTTACACGGCACTAAGAATAATAATAGATAACAATAAAGGATCAAAGAATGTCTAAAAATTGATTAATAAAAACTTCTATTGAATAACATCAAAGTCGCTTGATGAAAAATGTTGAGTACGGATTAGATGACAACAATATTTTCACATTCCAGGAAAGGAATAAACACAAATTAGTTTAAGTGGATAATTGATAAAAAAATTGTTTTCTGAAGATATTGCCGACGTTATTGTATGACGATTGTGAAACATAATCTTTAAGATTATATCCATATATAATCAAAATCATAGCTGATTGTAAGAAATATATAAATAATTATGAAAATTAATTATGAGTTAATTCGGAAAATGGATAAAACACAAGCGACATCTTGGTCCGAATGTAAAGGATGTGGAATTCTGAACGATTTCATAGTCCGCAGATTTTGTAGTACTCTCAAACAATTTCTCAGCTGTTCATGATAAAAAGACGGAAAATCGATTTCTTCAAGCAGTAATAACAAATAACTTTAACATATGACTTAACAAAGTTTCTACGCCTCTACAAAAAAATCGACAATACTTTATGTTCTACTAACACGAAATCCCAATATATTGTTTTCCAAGCTCTTTGTCGATAAATAGGATATAGGTGGTTCTTTTCACTATTTTATAGAATAAAATGGATTTCGGTGATTGAGCCTTTGCGATTGCAAAAACTTTCTAGCATTCACCTTCACTCAAATGTGAGAACTGAAAACTCAATTCCACTCACTGGTAAAGGTAATAACTGGTCTGAGAGCCACCTGGACTAAGGTACTTTCACAAGGCTGAAACTTTTTCTATATGTTATTCAATATTTTTGAAGTAAATAAACTCCTGGCAGGGCTAGCGCGGTTGCAACAATATCCACTGTTTTTTGCATATTGCAAATTTTCTGTTTAAGAAAATGTATCTTTACAAATCTGGCTTTCCCGTATATTTTTAATTAGGTAATTATACCTAAAAAATAGAGTATTACAGTATTTTCATCACAAAAGTCACCGACCCTGTCGACCCTCGAACCTTTTATTAAGAAATATGTCCATTATAATGCATCCAATTTATCAGAAATGGCACAATGCCCATCGGAAATGTCCTACAACATTGAAACCAAACGATTGGCTAATAGAGGAAGAAAAGTATACTTTTCAATTGCAAGATGGAAATATTGTACCATCATGTATACATGACGTTTTAATAAAATTTAAATTTTAATATTTAATTGTATCCATAGATTTTTTATTTTTTTCCTCTTATGTTAACGGTCATACAAAGAGCGAAATATCTTGTGTTTTCAGTCATTCTGAATTTTAGCGGTCGATTAATGTACGTGAATTAATATTTTATCATTATCTTTCCTAAGAACCTCACTCATAGGGAGGGATAGCACTAAGAAAAAAGTGAAAGTGGACTGAATCTATTTTTCAGTATGAAGAGTGGGCACGGAAATGAATCCATTTTGATATTTCACTCTCACATCCATAACCCATATTTCAGTTTTGTCAGATCAAATTCAAATTAAAATCATGATTGCAGAACCTTAGTAATTATATCTAAGATATTGTTGTTAGTTAAAAAATTTAAGTACACTTTGAACATCTACTAAATGTTACATACTCTATTGTAAAATAATAACTAAGCAAATAATTTTGGCACATACATGGTAGAAAGAGCAATTGTTTGATGTATTTTTGAAGATCCTATAACAAGTACAAAAAAGTTGTCGGGAGAATCTTCTTTTCCGGACATTACTGTTTGGATGGTTTCGAAACATCATACATTTTTAATTACAAGTTACATTTATATAATATAGTAGAAACATTAATTTACCATTTTATCACATGAATGGTTTTTTTGTGAATGGTACCCTAATTCGATAGGTTTGCTGTCGAATATAAATTATTACGCGATACAAATACCTATAATATTTTTAAATTGAGCCTGTGAGCAGGAATGGGAAAAGTCATTAAATTATTAAAGAATACTAATAATCCCGCTCTTATAGATATAATATAAAATCAAAATAAGTAAGATGCTTTCCTCTACCAACCAGGCGAGGCATATTCTCATTACGGCGGATTTGAGAGATAATATTTTAATGAACAATTTCCTAGGCATTGAATTGGAAGAAGAAATATTATTGAATGTTCTGCAGATCTCCCGATTTAACGCCCCTGATTTTTTTCAAGGAGTTACTTAAAGACTCAAATACATATAACCGAACCTATTAAGACGACAAATAGTCACAATTGCAGTCTAATCGCCTTGCAATATTGATGAAACTGTTTTACGTGTCATTACTATAGTAAACTACATTGCTATATATTGAATTACAGGAATGAAAAATTATAACCATATTCGAGAGTTGATGCTGATTATTATAAAGTCGAAGTTATCCAACTAGCAAAGTAGTTCTGTAAATTTAGAGTAATAAGACTTTTATATTCTGTTAATGTGTTTTAGTTTTATCTAGAGCACTGAATTGTAGTATGAATGTTACACATAAGACTGTTTTGCCTTTCGAAACTAAAATGTTTTCTAAATTTATTGTAAGAACGGTTTTAGAGCATAATTTATAGAGCATTTATGAGATAACTGATATTGTAGCTCTATAAGTACAGTAACACACTTTTACAGCTTATAGAATAAAATTACTGAAACCCCGATGCAAAATAATGGATTATAGAATAATATTATCTCCTGTCACACTATTATAGAGTTGTTCCATAAGATTGTTTATAATTTATTTATAGAACTATTATGTAAGGAGCTTCTAGCTTACAATATTGCTGCGGACAACAAATTACAAATATGGAAGCTGCTATCGAACTTAACGGAAAATGCTCTTTAAGGCGGTTATAGAGAATAATAATGTAGTTGTTATTAAAGAGTAAATAAATATTGGCACAAGCCTTTTTGTTTAATAAAAAAAAAAACGCTATAGAACTAACATACCAGACCCAAACTTCAATTGACGCCAGACCTCATGTCTTAAGAATTAAGATTTTATTTTGTTGTGTCAGTATTCGAGTTTTGTGCATATCTTATTAAGAATAATGTCATTATTGAGTTTAAATGGAAACAACTAAAAGAAGTGGAGCATTTCGGAGGAAAACGAGAGAGATTGTTTCCTTAAATAACACACCTAACCATTTAATATGCAAGGATAATACTGATACTACTAGAATTAATTCCCAGGAAGTGACATCATTACAAACAGATAGTACCGTCCTGAGCGACGAGGAAAAAAATATAAATAGATTTCGACTCTGATTTTGTAATTAGTTAGAAAAAAACGCAGAATTTAAAAAGGATCTTCGGATGTGGGCAGTGAAATTCAATATCTTCCATTCAGCGTTGAGGTATTTGTTTCCAAGTATTAATAAACGTTTACCGGATATTCTTCCTGAAGATCCAAGAACGCTTTTAAAGACTTGCCAGGATGTCATGTGTGAAGTGATTATAAATATAGATGGCCTACCTATTTACAAAAGCAGTAAAATAGAATTTTGGCCGATATTTCTTAACATTTATGGATTTACCTGAAGTGAAACCTATGGTCATCGTCTAGTTTAACAGCATTTTTGCAAACTTTTGTTGTTAGTGAAGCCCAAACAATTTTTTAGGAAGGACTCCTGATAAATGAAGTTATAATTGATGTCAAGCTAAGATGTTTCATATGCGACTCACCAGCCAGAGCCTTTTTCAAAGGTGTGGAAGTGTAGAATATATTTATTGCTTTAAAACTTCATCTGATAATTTAAAGTGAGTCTATTCTCACTTATATACACTCACATTCTATACCTTATTTTTTTTGCAGGTGCTATGACTTTCAACAGTAAGCACGGATATTTGAAATGTACTACTGTCGGCGAATATTCGCATATTTCTCACAATGTGTTTTTTCTCAAAGCCGGCTGCGAGAGAAGAGCAAATGCCAAATTCCGTGATAAAAAATATGGATTACATCATAAATAGGATTCTCCTTTACTCCTTTTGCCAATATATATGGTTTAAGACTTTCTTACGTTCTTCTCTGATGGATCAAACAATCACTGACCTATTGGTTGCAACCTACAAAATAAAATGTCAGTATCAAAAGTTACCATAACATCGAAATTTCACTTTTGCGAAATCTCTGTAATACTCATTCTGATCATATATATATATATAGCTGGGAAGATTATCTAAATGTGAGTCTTCACAAAAAATGAAATGGCATCGTGACTTTTATATTTAATTATGACAGACCATATCTTTTATATGAAAAAAAGATAATTAGTACAATGATAAACCCACTTAACTATCAGATAGAGCATCAGAGGAGTCATTTTGGTCTCCAATCTCGTGATCCTCAGCTAGTATAGCTTCTTCGGCAGTGTCATTTTTATCGGTTTCTTTAGTTTCATCATTTTCATTCGGAACATCAAGATTCTGGAACTTTTTTTAATAGCTGATGTTCTTAACAAATTGCTTTTGCTTCTTATGGTCGAGTTCCTTATTACACTTTTGAAAAAATTCTCGCAGTCTTTTTTCTGATATATGGACGACGTTGAAGAAAAGTAAAATAACGTTTTTATACATTTTAAAAGCCACTTTATCTTTTTCTTTTCTAACGCCGGCAGACCACGAACATAAGGTCATAAATTTTCTGAAGAACACCTTATCAACTAATATGTAACAGTTATTAATTCCGTGGCAATCATCTCTTTTTCCACAAACATAACTAAGTCTTTTTATATTTTCCTCCATTTCAGCTTTGTCTTTTAACTTTTGTTCAAACTCATCAAAATTTTCTACCGTTTCGATGCGATCTACTATGGAATCCTCGATTCCCGAAGAAGGCTTATTTTTACAAGAATAATTATTAACGTTGTTTATATTTGACAATTTTTCGGCAATGACATCTGTTTTAATATTTTTATTTAGTTTCTTCAAAGATTCCATAATAATATTTTGGTTATTTATAATTATCTGTTGGTTTTCGATAATGGTTGAAAAATATTATCGGATGTACAAGTATTGGTATGTAATATTTCATTCTGCACAACATCAGTAATAATTATCGTTAAATCCTTCTGTATATAAAGAAATAAATTTTTGTGTAACATTATCAGCAACTAAAATATTATCTGAAATGTTCTATTGAACTGTATTAGAAGTCGGCGTTGCTCGTTGCTTTGGATTCTCCAAAATAAAAATAAGATATAAAATATGTTCTACCTAACTATACACTGTGTCCAAAAAGTCTGGAATAGTGCTTTTTTAGGTAAACAAAGCACCCGGGCTTAAAACGGTCCAACAAGTCGACACTTTTTCCTTTTTTTGCATGTGGAGCACTCTGTATATTATTGCATTTTTTATTTTTATCTTCAACTGTTTCCGAAATATTGATAATAAAAATTGGAATTTTTCATTTTTGACCGGCTAAAAAAGTCAAACAAATTGAATAAAGAAAAAAAAGTCACTTTCCCATCTTAGTTTTTTATAAGCTGTCGTTTTACAAAGCACGTTTATGTATGTTTAAATCTTTAAGCAAAACTAAGACAGAAAAGTGTAAATATTTTTTACCACAAACCGTTTGGATTTTAAAGTTTGCTAAAGATGCAAACATTTTAACTTTTACTATGCTATATGTTTCAAAAATCTGCAAGCAAGAAAAAATAGAAGGGAATCGACCTACTCGAGCGTTTTTTATTCAGGTTCTTTGCTTACCTGAAGATAATACTATTTCAGACTTTTTGGAAACCCTGTATACTATTTATAGAAATATACATAATATCAAAAGCAATTGTTTTAGAAACTTACCATGTAAGCAGCCTTAAATGCCATATCATTAAAATCATATTCTGCCTTTCCTTTTGGGAGCATAACTCTAGCTCGTTTTTTTTTGCTGGACTACTTCTTGATGTTCCTTTGACACAGTAGAATCTTCTTTCTTAAGCATAGCACATAACTCCTCTTCAATTTACAACCCATTTGGAACCAAGAATCCTCAGGTATAGAGGTTCCTATTTTAATAAGTTTTTCTGTTTTCATTTCGGACCAGAAAAGTACCCTTTGTTTCTTCCAAGCCTGAGGAACTACAGTCAGTTGCTTGGAACCCCTCTCTATTGTCTATGCTGCAATAAAAATGTAAGTTTAAAGTGGTATTAAATATATAATAATGTCCATACATTACCTGCTAGAGAAATCACCACATAAACTATACACTCTCAAAAACATAGAAATTTAAGGTTATGTTTATAAATGTAGTACAACTGCTAGCAAAATGAAACATGAACTCGCATAAAAGTTCTATTAACTTTTCGGTGTAGTACAGTAAACTGTTCGATAAAGGTTCGATTATTGCATCACTTTGAAACAATAAAATGGCGAATCACACTAAAATCAAAGTATTTTAAATAAAGTGACTGTGAGGATTTGCTTTAAAAACCATAATCTACTAAATGAAAAAGTGGAATTATTGACGAAAAAATAAACAATCGTACCACTACTTTTAAATCTGGAAAATGAATAATCTACTCATTTCAAAATATAAGGAAATATTCACAAGTTTCAAAACATAAACAGTAAAAATTATTGAAAGTTTTCAGCTTATATTTTCAATATCTTTGGAAAATAATATATATTCAAAAAATCAAATATTATAGACAATTTTTTTTGGCCAAGGAAATTTCTTACAATTTGACAACACTGTGAATATTAAATGGAAGAGATGTGTAGCGGTTTACGAAGAATATCAATCTGAATTTCGCCGTGGATTTATATTTATATCCTGTATTTATTATTCTTATTACGATTATTATTATTATTTTTGCTCTATTAACACAAAAATGTCATATTGTGAAGAAAGGAAAAAAATATTTTTAAAAATAAATACTATATAAATGGATAAGTGGATATCAATAATATTAATTATATTTACTTTTTCACTACTTTTATATACAGTTGGTTGATAAACATTAATAAATAATATATATATATATATATATATATATATATATATATATATATACATATTGAAAGTTTCTAACAAAAAAAAATAAATAATAAATCTTTTTCCGCATCAAAATTTACTGCTCCGTGATAAACTCTATACAAAACTAATCAAGCAATTCGTAAAGGTGTGAGTACTCTTATGCAGGTTGATGTCTTGGTTCTTGATCCATCCATATTATATCTGATATATGCATATAATTCTATAATCCGATATAACAATTAAACGGTTTTAAAGTTCTCTAAACAGCACATCATGCAACATAAAAATTGTATAACGAAACAAAATACTCTGCTAAACAATAATTTATAAGAGTTCTTTATTTGTTCTATACCAGAATTCTAAGACATCATTATAGAACTGCTACAGAATTTTGATGAAATTTCTTTGTAACTGTGTTATAAAATCTCTTTAAGATCAGCGAGAACGTTTATTCAATAATTCTATGATTGTTTCTCCTGCAGACCTTACAGAGCAGCTTTAAGAACTGAAAAGTTCTATAGAATGGCGCCCATTTTTATGTTACAAGTGTTGTACGAACGTTTTGAAAATGTTCTTAGAACAAAAAGTGCTCTATAAAATTTGCTCTGAAAACGTTCTTACGATTTTTATAGAACATATAATTGTTAGCTGGGTGATGTAGAAAGAGGTCGTGGACAATCATTATGTTGGGAAGGTTTGAGGATTGAAGAAGGAGAAGGAAGGAGAAAAGTAGATTAGATATGTCTGTATCGAAAGAATGTGTCATTTTCATAACAAAAATCGACTTGTTTCAGAATACCTTCAAAATCTAAGAAAGGACTACGGTAAGGACTGTTTTCTGTGGCCCAATGTAAATAACGAAAGTATGAAGAATTTATCGCATTGATTACAGATAATAAAATATACTTTTTATCGTACTTTTATCGATATTCAAGGTCTTTGTAATTTAATCGATCGAATAATACATACGCCAATTGAGGATTTAGTTTAATGGGATCAGGTTTACGGGCTTATGATTAATAAGTATTGGACAACACTCCACTATAATTTTCTTTCAATCTTTGTTTCAATAACGTTTTAACCGCGCATTGTAATTATTTATGATGCGTGTCCTATATGTACAATTTTGCCGTATAATGGAGGTACGTTGATATATTTTTGGTTATTTCATAACCATCATTTACTTTCATAGTTATCAAAATGGTTTCCACGTGTACTTTTATAGTCCAGTGTTTATTTTATTGAATAATTTTTTGTTACCAAAAGGAAGCTTTACATTTTGGTCTAGCTCTAGTCTCTATTAACATATTATATATATATATATATATATATATATATATATATATATATATATATATATATATATATATATATAATATGTGTTCTACATCTTGATATCTCAGTTCATAATGCATTACAATCATCCTTCTTGAAAACATTGCCTCCGAATATACTTTTTATGCTTTGTCAATAACTTTGTTCCTTATTCCAGAATGTGATAGTTGAATAATCACTGATCTTTTTGGAATGACGGAGAAGAATTCCTTGCAATGGAGGAGCGGATCTAGAAGAGTAATCAGCAATTGCAACATCCTCTCCAAACTTGAAAAGAAATTGAATCTTTTTTCTCCTACATCTACCAAAAGCTAATCCAAATTGAATGGTTAGTAATTAATGGTAATAACACATTATCATAGGTTCAAAAAGTTTCTTCGATAACTTTCATGTACTATCACGAAGAAACATCATTAGATTAGTAATTTTAATCTAACTCACAAGTTTCTTCAGTAGTTGTTCTGTTTTTAACAAATATTTATAAAATACAGAATGACAGATTATACACACGTTTAGTTTCAGAGAATGAAATTATTAAACTTAAACAATTTCGTCCACAAATTTCATTTCTTCCTAAAAAGCATGAAATATATCATATAAATTGACATAATCGACCAAACGCTATGAAGCTTTTCTTTCTCCCAGCGCAGAATTTATTCATTGATTTTCATTAAATTCATTCGATACTTTTTTCAAGAAATTATAGATGGTATAGATTGTTTTCTATAGCATTATGAGCATTATTATTTTATTAACAACTGCAAGCTGACACTACTATCAAAAATTGAAAGAAATTGAAATTATTCATATTTGTGTGACATTCAAATGGATGTCACTTGATGAAAATACTATATTGAACAAAAAAAAGCCGTGAGCAGCAGAGCTCCATCACGAAAGTCGAATTTTTCATCGAATGAAGAATTTAACTAATACACAAACAAATCTTTCCATAAAATGAATTTCTTGGAGATAATATCAATTCTCAATCTTATTTTTTTATATGGAAAATTTGCTATTCCTCAATAACTTTTCATTTCACAAGTTAACTCTCTCTCTCGAATGAAAATTTATAATTTCAATAGACCCGGTGGTCTCGACCCCTCTTGTTCAATTCCAATTGACAACAAAGAAAAAATTGTCATAATGACAAGAAATTTCGAAAATGGGAAATAAAAAAAATCACCCTAGCAACGATTATACTCGTATTATTCATTAAATAGGAGGCAGTCCAGTTCAACAATTACAACTATCAAAATGATTTCGGGCGTTTTGTGCTAGAAGAACTGAAGAAGAAAACTTTGAACTTGAGAAAGACAATTTTTCAACATCACCCCTACTTGCACGCGAAGTTCGAACCCTCTAGTTAAACTTTTTCTGGCCAAAAAATAAGAAAATATAACAAAAATGACCATAAAATGGAGAGGGGTGGAGATAGAAAGTTTCGACTTTAGACAGGAAATCATCTCGCAACTAATTGAACCTACATGTGAAATTTCATTTTTCAGTCGCTTTTCGTTTGACCTGCAGAGGTGAGCAAAGGACAAGAACCACTTTTTTTGTACTGCAACCCCTCGAAATATTCATTTGTTTTCAACCAAACTCTAATAACATCAATCCGCCGTCAAAAAACCCATGTATGTTAATTTTGAACCAAATCGGACCCATAGCAATTGCTCGAGAGACGAAAATAAGAATTGTAGCTTAAACAGATGTTCAGAACAATTTGAAAAATTCCTAGTTTGTTGTTTCGCTGCGACACATTCTCGGCAAAAGAAATATTAGCCGATGTTAAAGCTGAAGTTGATAGGGAAAGGCATGCACTTCCACAAAACTGTTGTAGTTCCTACTAAGTTCTAGTTTGAGGTGCTGGAAGCCTTAAAAGAACTTGCTGCCTTAACCAAATTAGTCACAAATGAGCTGCGGAAACATTGCTCCGAATTTAGTATGAAATGGTAATTGCTAAAGCAGCCTGAAATAAAAACTAAAGATGCAACATTAATGAGATTTTTCAAACATAGCTTTTTTAGTAAAATTTTTAATGGGCTGATTCTTCTAGAATTTGTTGAATTGATATTTGTGGCTGTATATATTTTTTGATTTGATCTTAAAAAATGCACACAATTTTGAGTGATTTGATTCATCAACACAGCTATTAAAAATTCACCTTAATTCGCATTCCCTGGTCAATGAGGTAAACGACATCATATTTTTGTCTCCATGTGCTGTATAATAAATTATTCTGATGTTTGAACAATATTTACGGTGTATTTTCACACTCCAAATCTCCTTATGACATTGTAATTAATATCTGAATTGTTTAGCTGTGCAATTTCACTAGATATTTCTTGCAATTTTCACTAATATTGAATTACCAGGTGAGTATTTGAGAAAATGTTTTCATTATTCCATTACTATTAATTCTTTCAGTCCAGTCAACGCGGGTAAATCTTTATCATTCATACCCATTTGTTCCTTAAGAGGTATGCTTGAGAATTACAGTGAAGTATCTGTTAATCTACTGAAGACTACTAAAGCTCAAGTCCATCACTTACTTATACTGAAAAATCTCTCTTTGCAATTGTATCTATAACAACAAATACACTTTTTACTCCATATTTCTGAATCGACCTAGAGGAGCTTGTAACGATATGGACACCTGGTCAAACAGTGTGTCAGGAAAAATTCTTATAGTGATCTATAATGAAACAAAGAAGGTTGTTGAGGATTTCCGATGTTTTAACCAAACAGAACTACAAAATGAAACAAATCGTATTGGTTTATACTAGAACAGCGAAATCCGTTGCGTTCTGGTCTGATTTCAGTGAAAACTCCAGCGATGATTGACTATTAAAAGAATCCATAATAGAATATATAAAAATACAGAATAAATAATTGCATAGGAGAAGAAATTTGTTAGTAATTAATTAGAGCTCCATTTTTTTCACTTTTTCTTCTTGGCATGGAGTGATTTAATTTCCGACAAATATTTTCATTCAATTTAAAGTCTTCCCAAGATGTTTCAATAGCTTCCCAGAGCACAGTTCTTGATTCTGGGATGAAAATTCCTTTTGATCATTTTCTCACCAACCATCCTCATACATTTCCTATGGGATTTATATAACGACTATTTGCCAGCTTCGGAACATCTCAATATTGTTTTGTCCAAATCACTGTTGAATAAAGCGGACTATTATGCAATACAATTAGCATGTTGATGAATGAAATCGTTTCCATCATAAGTTTGATTTACCGAGTGCAACATAATGTTGCCAGGATATTGAGATCAATTTGATAGTTAAAGATTGCATCAATTCTCCAATAAATGCCACGCCCATTCATACTTATGCAAAATTTACTGAAAATTTGCTGGAGTAATCACTATCCTCAATATATTTTGCTTCAAATTCTGAGTTTGGTGGTCTCTAAACGCGAATACGTCCATCAATGTTTTTATATTTGTGAAGACAATTCTTTTCTTTTTGTCCAGTCCATCACGATAAACATAAACAAGAGTAAACACAACACAGTTTCTAAAATTCGTCATAAAAACTTCAACTCGTCTACATGCAGACAGACGGGATCCTGGAGAATTTGTTGCATATGCTACACTAGCAGTCTATTCAAAGGAGTCTTCTTTAATATTCAAGGCAACTTCTTATATGTCATGAAATTTTCCTTCCTCCAAACCCAACTTTTCGGCGTAAGATCCTGTTTTGTTCTTCTCATCGCTTCTTCACCTTGGCTAATGTACTCCTATAAAGACTCAGATGGTTTACCAGTCTTCTGACAGACTAGTCACCTTAAAATTTGGCAAATTAATTATTGCATTATCTGTCACTGACAATGACAGTGACATTAGGTAAGAATTCTGATATGTAACAATTCATAGCTGGCTTGGGTTTTTGATCATAACAAAGGGAAATTGTGAAAAAGTGGAATATTTCATGACATTCGTGAGAATAATTTTAATATTACTCGGAGTAGGAGGCCTCATTATATTTTTTGATAAAAAAACCGTAGTCAACTACTCGGCAGTTATAGAGACGCCTATCAAACTTTTTGACTGATAAACGGGTTAGCAGTTATCATGCTTTTTGATAATAAAAAAATTAGAACTTAAAAATATTTATGCTTGAAAGTTACTATAAAAAGTTGTGAGTTGTAAATAGCTGGAATAATTCAATAAATACTAATTTCCGTATTACAATAATTCATTTCCGATGTATCATGATATCGCTGTACCCAGAAATAATTATTTTCAACATTATTTCAAGGAAAAAATATGTTTTGAGTTTTTTTTTTTTGAAAATTTATATCAAATAAGATTTTCAGTATTTTATTAGACTAGGAAGATAGCGAAAAGGATAGAATTAACTTGGATTAATTATTGATTTTGTCGATATATTATTACTCCAAAACGTTGAATTATCATTGAATGAGGCGAATTACTAAACACTAATTAACATACAACATAATCTTCATGACTTTCTATTAACACATCACTGACTTATTATCAATTAATGGAATAAAAAAATCGCTATGATCTTGAAAAAGTTCACCGTCTGCCGCCTGCGCTATTACAGTTTTTATTGCTAACTATATAAACATTGAGTTGAAATTGAATACCAACCCAATATTAATTGAATTAGTATGAAATAATTGAATAACAAAATAATAACTTCATCGAAGTGGTGTAATTCAAGACTTGAATTCTGGTTCCACACTATTCCAATTTTGATGAGCCCTGATTTGGTGTTTCAACTCAGTTTGAGCTAGTTTGATGATTAAAGTCGTAAATCTTTTCTTACCACCTGTTACACAGCATCGCCAACGTAAAGACCAATTGCTTGAAATATTGAGCATTGAATCATGAGATCGGCATGAATTAAAGTAAAATAAGATTAAAACATATAGTCCCACGTATGATGATTAGTTTGAATGCGCTCATGATGTTACGTTTTCAATGTGAAATTCTATGTAGATCACACATATTTTCTGTTCGAAGTGATAAAATGGAGTAGATAATCTCAATGATAGTTCCGAGTAAACAAGTATAGATATGGAAAAAATGATATTTGAAAACTCTTTTGAAGAGGGCATTTCAAATGGTCAATTCCTAATGATACTTCAAATCATTTTTAAAAAGTGAATAAAATTCGTATTTATCTGGTCAGATTTGAGAAGATGCGAACAAATTATAATCACTATTTTTTATCTAAAATTGAAAATGAAACATGGAAGAAAGGTCATTGAGAGTTTTGTCATACAATAATACTCATATATTGAAAGTAACTCATTTTAGTATATCTACTTATTCCAATTGAAAGTTATAAAATATATAAAATATTATTTCGAAGATTGGCTACATTGCTCAAATAAAAAGAGAATAACAGGAAAAGTTAAAACAGAAAAAAGTAAAAACAGGTTAATTCAAAACAGTCCCCACTTAAATCTACCTTTCTTTGAGTACAAGTATGAATACAGCTTGAAGTTGGGATCCGGAATAACAAAATCATTTCACTAAAGGACAAATCATAGCGCCGACTGATGTGGCAACCCAACTACTGCTACATATTAAAAGATTCCCTTCAAATTTCATTCATTTTTTGCTGGCGTCTGCAAATACACGGGTCATATGGTTATCCAGAAGTGCAATTTTTTTCCCGACTTGGAATTTATAAATATTATATTTATAATACTAAAAAAATGTAATTGGGCCAAGCTTGTTTTTTTTACTTGCATAACTTATTACTTGCTTATTTCTTACACCTTAAATGATTTTTTCTACGTTCTATGGTTAGACTGCAAAAAATTAAAAAAACGTTAAAAAAGTACCCTAACGTTAACTTTATTTTAAGCTTTTCATAATCTAACACAGTTGATTAGTGCAATTCGTCCACACCTTTACTGAAAAAAAATATCAAGACACATTTAATTTTCACATGACAGCACATGAACTGATTTGACTCCAATCAGTAATTTGATTTGTCTTAATTTAGTAGTGTATTCCTGAAGGACTGATAGAAAAGGTAAATGTGGCAACATTATATTGGTTGCCAGAAAACCCTATAAAAGAATATAACACTTCTATGAAATGACAGAACCAGATTAATTTCACTTTACAGAACCCGTGATATTAGATTATTTTGAAGAAAGGTCTTAAAAATTCTACATTCTACTCTACACTATCATCCAGCTATTTTAAAATAAAGCGACTTAAATTATAAAACGAATATTGGTTGGATAAAAACCTAAAAAATTCAATACATTCTCAAGAAAGGAAATAAATAAGTTTTTATTGAATGCTCCAGACGATATTTAATGATTAAGGTGAAAGTTTTGATTATTTAATTAGTTTTTTATTACTTCATTTATTAATTTGTAGTTACTCACATTAATACTAGGAATAACTGGAGTTATATAAATTGGAAATTGATATTAAAAATATGGAAGTGTTTTTACTTATCACGATTTCAGATTCAAAAACGCATACAAATCGGCGATCTAGTTATTGGAGGAACCAATTCAAACATACATTTATATAAAAAATATGCGGATCTGAGACATGAAAAATGCAATCAGCCACCACTTTTTCTTATCATATGGGAATGGAAAATGTACAAAGAAAGTTGTTGGTATGATCACCGCTACTTACACAATATTTAAGTTTACCGTATACAGAAGAATATTCCGGTCATTCGATGCGACGTACTACAACATCGCTTCTAGTTGATTCGGGTGGGCAAGTTCTTCAATTGAAACAAAACGTGAAACACAAAAATAAATTGTGTATCACGAATTTTACAAGGGACTTATAACAGCAGTTGTTTAAACTAACCTACTACATCATATGAAAATGAAGAGACTAATTTGACTATAAATATTCACCACATAAATGAAGCTTCATCTGATAATAAAACAGATAACCGTGACTATATCAAAAATTCGCATAAGTTAACCCAACAGTTGCATTTCCAATTTTCAGATTGAAAAGTGAAACAAAAATATATCCTTTAGTTGTTGGTTTTTCTTGATATCATTATCTTCAAATAACTTAACAATTAAATTAACAAATTCAATCAATATGCGTTCGTTATTAATTGTAATTTACCGAAGGAGCTCAATTAAAATATTCCAAATTTCTATTTGATTTTGTTTTTTTTTTGGACAGAGCTGTAGAAAAATAATGTATGCAACACTTGCATAAAGTGTTTTTTTTTCACCGAAATTATTCGATTCTTGGAAAAAAGTGCCACTTCATGCACTTTTTGCATAAATATTATTGTTACATTGTGCTATAAAATTTAGTCGGAAAAAAATTCACTGTTTTATTAGCTCCCTTTTATAAACTAAACTTTCATATATTCGTGTTTCCACAATTAGATATCATCAGCAGAATAATTAATAATTTTACAGTAGCGAAACAGATATGTGACATTAATGGATTAGTAAAGTATTTAGTTAGTGGTATTTTGCCTAATTTGATTTAATATTTAGAGATAAAGACAAATAATGTATCCCTGAGTAGAAGTATTGCGTTTTTGGCAGGAAAAAAGAAGCAAATGACCTCTGGGATCCCTATGGTATGACGGAAACCGCAGAATCATGTAAACGACTGCTATTTTTGTATGGTCAAGACAGTGGAGACAGTTCTCAAAATAAAAAGAGCGTTGTTTACTATAGCATTCACTTAGCAATACGACCTGTGCCGCATGGGCCAGATTTACCGATTTATCTCCATCTGACAGATTAATCGATGTATCAGCTAACTTTGAGATTGAAGACAATTCATTAGAGGAAGACGCAATGAACCACAGCTGTTTAACCAGGCAGAATTAAATGATTTGGTTAGAGATTTAAGCCAATAGAAATAATAATCTGAAGTTCTAGGCTTAAAACTGAAATGAAAAATTCTCTTAGCCCCATGTACATTCTTTTTATGATATCGCTATAGAGAACAAGATTTAATACTTTCTTTGAAGAAGAAAAATTATTTTGTAATCCCGTACGAAACGAGCAGAGTTTTTATTGATTGCTCCTAAAGAAGTTTAAAAGAGTTCTTTTACATAATGGCAATAAATGTGCCTTCATACACTCCAGTTGTTCATTTCATTCACAGGAAAAAAACATATGGGCAACATCAAATATGCGAAGCACCAATGGCTTCTGAGTGGCGATTTCAGAATAATATGCCTTTTGCTAGGATAACAGCTGGTTATACGAAAATTCCGTGCTTCTTATGCGAATGGAACACTGAAGCTCGTGATAAACCCTTGAAACAAAAATTGTGGCCTAAACGACACATTTTTTTTCCAGGTATGAAAAACATTTTGCATGAACCGTTGATTGACCTTAATAAGATTTTGCTACTATCGTTGCACATGAAGCTCGGACTGATGACGCAATTTGTGACAGCTTTATCAAAAGACGGTGCCTGCTTCAAGTATCTTACAGAAAAATTTACCCGTGTTCCCACAGAAAAAACCAAGGCAGGAGTTTTTGTGACTCCACAAATCCGAATTTTAATGAATGAAGCGAACAGTATAAATCATAAAGAAAACCTAACTTGGATGAGCTTTGAAAAAGTTGTGCGCAGTTTTCTGGGGCAGCAATAAAGATCCCGAGTACAAAATTCTAGTAGGAACAATGTTACGCCATTATAAAAATCTTGGATTAACATGGAAGTGGACTACATTTCCCCCTTGATTATTTTCCTGAGAACCTAGGGGATTATAGGGAAGAACAAAGTGAACGGTTCCACCAAGGCATAAAAGATATAGAAAAACGGTACCAAGGTGAGTGGACTATGATTGCTGACTGCTTCTGGAATCTCAAGAGAGATTATCAAGAAACCGAAGAGAAGTGCAGTTAATTGAAAAAAGAAAAATTCGAAAGCTGAGAAAAACCCTTCTGCGTTACTTTCTCATCTAATTCATCATACATCAAAATACCTCCATAATTTTTTTTAATTAAATAAAAATTAATCCCTTGTCTACTGTCATTCTTACCCAAAAATCTCTGTACACGTAAACTTATATTGCAAACAAAATTTGTATTGTTGACATGAAAAAACGTGTTTTCCTTCATAAAGCACATATCATAGTCGAATATAATTACACCATATATGGTGCTTTTAGAAGATGATATCATAAATAGGCTCAAGCTAGAGACTTCAATTGAATATACAATAAAAACTATGCCACTCTCCTATAAATCACGCAAATGCCAAAGAAAATAAATTAAATGAAGGCTATAAAAGTTTATGGAGTAAAAACTCACGCAATAGTTCATTGGAAACTATATTAAAGTGATGCAACCACTACATTAATCCAACTGTGCAATTGCCCACATTTAATCAACAAAAAATTACGAAAAAATATGATAAAATAGTTGGTTAAAAGAATAGGACTTACTCCATAAGAAAACAGATCTATCGTGAATTGAATCGGAATATGACAAATGACATAAACAATTGAGAATTTGTTGACATAACATTCCATCTAGATAACGGAACTTACCTATCACACCAGAAAGACGTTAGAAAGAAAAAGAACAAATAGAGTTGTATTAATCCTAAGAAAGAATAGTGATATTCCAAGAAGGATCAGCACTTAGGTCAATTCAAAATGTAACAAGTTGGCTAAGGAATTGCCACATAACCACATAACGAGGCAAACATTATAACAAAAGACAAGATAAGTATTGTGCTTCCTACTAACCTGAAGAAAGAAAGTAATCGGTCACTTTTCTCGGATAATTAGCAAAGTACAAAAATATTGACAACTCCATAGAATGTTTAAGATGGAGTAGAGAATTTTTCCAATAAAATATCTTTCTCTGTAGGATGTGTTCTGCGAAGAAAGGATTGGTCGAGTATATGTGTGTTAAGGAGAGTATGCCTGATACATGATTTCGTAGTTAGAAAGCTGCTTGAGAATTTCAAGAAGAATTACAAAAAACAATTTCAGTCTATTCGTAGAGGTAAGTATCAGAACCTACATAAAATAAGTGCCAACTATCTCTTATATAGAAATATGTATATCAATAGTGACAGTGATTATTTGTAGTTGTTTATGAGAATTTCTCAAAATACCTCAATGTATTCAGATGTCCAATCAAGTATAGTTTGAATTTCTGAAGCCATTGGCGTTATTCATACTGAAATTGAAATATTTCTCAATTCACGTATGTTGAAATAGATCTAAAATCTTACGAAGTTTGATTATAAGTTTGAATTATCTCCAATAACAAATTATTGAATTATTGCATAAACCGAAGAAATTAATGAATAAGTGATCATGAACATAATGAATTATGATGTTAAAGCAGTACAACGTCAGGATAGAAAAGCAGTAAGACTTTATAAACTATCGACATAAATTATTAAATTAATTGAAGACGATAATCTTTGCTTGTAAATATATTTAACAAAATTTACAGCGAAGGCCAATTTCCGTTTGACTGACTAAAAGCCATTTTCAATCGACTAAACAAGAGAAACAATGGAAAGAAATGCATAAAATACCGACTAATTGATCTAAGTCGCGCATTAGAAATCTTTTTAAAAATCTTACTTAATTTGATATACACGAGAAACACTAAACTCAGGTTAAGAAGAGTAATGGGAACAAGAGAAGCTGTATTCAGTATCCTGTGCTAGTCCAGACCTTCTAAGACATACATAAAGATGTCTTTCTCTGATTTATTGGTTACGAAAAGGCTTCGAAATGTAGACTTATTGTCGAATGCTAGGAGATCCGTGGATTGATAAGGTGACGAATGAAAAGATCCTACAAAGAATGGAAAAAGAAAGAGGAATTTTCTCCTGAATATAAAAAAGAGAAAAATAGCCTATTTGGGTCAAATACTCAGAAGCCCGAAGTACCGACTTGTTTAACTTACAGTTAAGTGTAGGACATATGATATAGTGGACAGACCTGAGAACTATAGAAAATCTAGTTCACACAGCCGCGGAAAGAGGAGCCTACGAAAATGTAGCATTCAATAATAGTGGTACATAATACTTTACAACAAATGAAAAAATATATACAAAATATTCCATTTATATATATATATATATATATTCCATTTATTTATTCTATTCTAAAATTTCTCAATTCATCTTTCGGAGGTCTAATCTAGTATCACGTCTTCATTTGCCAGAAATTGTTTCCCACCAAACTATTTTTCCAAGTTTAGAAGCTTGAATATGGAAATTAAGAAAATATTATAGCTAAATACTCTCCAAAATATGCACAATCAAGAAATTATTTAATAAAAAATATCCTGTTTAAAAACATAAGTATTATAAAAATGTGACAAATAATTAGTAAATGGAGATGGAAAGGAATATCTCAAAACAATGGGACATATACTCATATAGCCGACAAACCTGAATTTATCCAGATTCACAAAAATCCCAAAAATATTGACACAAGCTGGATTTACATCGCGCAGAGGGTCTTCTAAGGATTGGATTACATTTCAAATCACGATCAGTCACGGTATTTCCCTATGGTTTGATGGGATAAATAAACGTATGTATGTAAATCTGCTGTCTATCCAATCAAAACTTTCAATCGGTTTATCCAATACAACATTATATCCTCAATTATTTTCACTGGTCTTAGTTTCTAGGGCCGTATCAGAATGTTTTATTTCTAATCAATTGATGCCGAAATGAGATTTTAATATGCTTTATTCAAATGGATAAATCTATTTCAACGAAGTAATATCATTGATTCAGAAGTTGAATCATTCCTAATTGTCCAGTATTTTGTCTTTTGTTTATATAACCTCGCAGACATCAGATATTCCGTGTTCAAGAATATTCGATAATAGTATCGGAGTATAACTATCAAAAGAGGCTTATAATTATTTCTGTTAATCCGTGATATGTGTTGATACATGAATTGTAACCACATTGAGTGTTTTAAATTGCTGTCGAATGTCGTTACCTTAGATAACAAGCCAGTATAATCAGCAAGAAAGCAGAACTCAGGAGAGAGTTGGGTAACGACTGTACCAAAGTAATGGGCATATGCGTATATACATAAACGAGACTGTTAAGGTCCTGTTCGGTAGTGAAAAGATGTTTCCTTGATAAAAAAACTGAGCGGTACATATGTTCTGAAATCAGGCACATATGAAAGTTTTATTCGATAGGGTGATAATACCGTAGATGAAGGTTTGGAAGTGTGCAGAAGCTATGTGGTGTATGTGGAGATGGAGATAGCATGAGTTCAACCATGATCAGGTCAATAATGTTCTTTCATTACAGGAGAAATAATTCTATGTAACCAAATAGATAAATCATGTAGTAAGTTTGTTATGTTCCTATAACTTGTGCTGATCGGATATCTCAGTTATCGAAGAAGTATGTTAACAGATTTGAATTTGGAGAAATATCAAAATTACTAGAAGCGAAGCCCGGCGTTGCTTAGTTTAAAATAAATCGCTTATTTATTGGTATAGAAAATATATAAGGATACATTTTCTAGCATATATACTGTAGATTTCTATATTGATATTAAGAGACTTATTCTGCTATTAATTATACAGTGTATATAGGGTATATCTAATAGAATAAACTAGTTAATGATGCAGGTATTTACCACTCCAATGGAAAGGTGATGTTGGTGGTGATAGAGAAAACCATGTCTTCATAACAAATCATTATATATATATATATATATATATATATATATATATATATATATATATATATATATATCATAGATTATAGATTAATGGAAAGCTATGAACATTGATTCAAGTGAAACCTTGATCTGTGCGGATAAGCGGATAAATATATATTCATATATGAATTGTAAAGAATTCTTTGCCAGCTATATTATGAGCGTTTTTTTATTGGGAACATGGCAAGGAAACACCAAAGTGGACTAACCTCAATATATTTTTCGAGCTTTCAAATACTTATGTATTCATCGTTTGGGACTGAAATTATCATCAAATACAATATAAAAAATATGTATAAATGTATAACACAGGAAATCTCAATTAATTATTGTAAATAAAATTTTATTATTCTTATACATTTATACATATATCTTATATTGTATTTGATAATAATTTCAGTCCCGAAATGTTCGTTCGAATGCCAAAGTGATAGTTTACGCATGCATAATTTTTCAATCAATATATGACAAATGCGTTCTTATACTTTGTCGATAGCCTCTTCTATCTAGGCATCTGACTTTCTTCTAATATCATTTGGTGTACGTTTCCATTTCCTCAGTTTTTAGCCGTCTTGAAGGCTCGTCGTTAGTCAAGCTGACAAGTCCACGTTTGAATTCAGTTGCTCTAAACGATCGTGAATTATGTTGCAGAGTCTACGTTCACAGTGTCTTGTTCCTCTTTCATTTACATGGGCGTATTATCTGTCAAAAACAAATATTAAATGACAGCTCAATACTTAATTCCTCTCCATTCTCAAAAATCTTTATAACGACTCACTCATACCATTGCCAAACAAAAACGTTCAAATTTGTTGAAATTTCATTGAATATCTTTTAAGATATGCGCAAATATATTTCTTAACTTTTATTGATGAGGGCTGACATTTTCAGGTTGAGGTTAACGATAGAAAATTACTATGGATTTAAAGAATCTACAAAAATAAGCGATTGTAGGATTCCGACTTGGTATTCAGTAGCTTTAAAGTACTTCACAATAATATTGCATTCTGTAAAAAATTCTGTTGTGCGAAGAACATGAGTGGATAAACATGATTAAATCGAACAACTTTATTTCACTTGCAACCTGCTTGTTAGCAAATTCAATTAAAATGCCATAACCAGAAGAGATTATCATGGAACAAAGGCAGGTTTTTTCATATCCCGAGATATTGAACAGGTAAAAGATACACAAATTGGAATCATCAAAATAGCTAACGGGTCAATATGGAAACAATAATGTGAATGTAATATTCTAAGTTGTCAAATTTTCAAACAAACGTTTTTCAGAGAGACTTCCAGTTTTATCAATGTAATTCGAAAAAATCGACTGAAAAATCAAATCGAGTACACTAATATATAGTAAATTATAAATCATATTGTGAGGGTGACTTTACTTAGTACAACAAATTTGATGAATTATTCCTTCGCCAAGAATTTATTCAGTAGAACTAAAAAGGCACTAAATGTCAAATAAGGTATTAAAGAACTAGATGAAAGACTCAAACAGTTGATCACCATATTTTTATCAAATATTTGGACACAATTTATCATTCAAAAATTCTTATAATCCTTAATTTTCACCCTTCTAGCACCAATTTCCTTTTTACTTTTAGTAGTCTATAAATGATCAATTGAAGGATTGTTATTCTGTAGGATATAAGTATTAAAAATAGTCAATAGACAATATTTTTACGAAAATGCTATCTAGGCCTAATGCCTAGATAGATAGGTAGATATCCAAAATGTGAGTAGGAACGAAGTTTTTGTTTTGTGTGGATAGTGGATTGTACTACACGGAACAACAGGGACGCTGCGTTTTCTATAGTCTAAGAGCCAGCGTAAATCTGACAGTACATATTTTACCATAGCTGAACTTTCGTCCAGTGAGAGTCCTATACCCACTAAACAGGGAATGGGTACTAGCTAAGCCCGGCCGCGGTGGGTTTGGGGTCTCTCAGGTGAGCCAGGTAAGAAAATTTAAGAGATTTTTAAAGTATTTTACAACGTCTGCCCTTTTAATATATTATAATATAAATCTCTAAGAATTGAAAAATAACAATGGCTGCCGCTTTTCAAAATTTGAAAAAAAAATTTTTTTAAATTATTTTACGGCGTCTGCCATTTTTGTATATTATTTATCCATCTATTTTAAGCTAATATTAAAAATGGCTGCTGTTTTATCCGGTTGTTAGTATCTGGTTTACAGCAAAATCTTACCTGCAATCCGTCCATAGAAAACATGTAGTACAGTAAGAATAGCAGTTCTCGCTCTCTTTCTTCTCTCTCTCTTTTAACTTATGATAGAGTATTTTCGTACTCTTTTTAGTCTGATATTCTTTTCTTCTTTCCTAGGGCTGAGTGGTAGGGATATAGTTCCTTGTACTAATACAAAGGCACATCTGGCCCAACCGTTCCCAACCGAATATTTTTAGTTCGTATCTATTTCGCTGCAAAGTTGCACGTTGAAAATATTAAAACACACTACCGTGAATAAATTAAAGTTTTCATTTTATTTATTGATTATTAATTCTATTCCATACTTTATCAGTATGACTGATAATTTAAAGTGTGTGATTTGTGCCTCGGAAAAAGACGAGAAAGTGCTTTTATTTTCTGAAGAATCTTTAAAAAAGTGGCAAAAAAAAACCTTTCACGTTACTGAAAAATAACGTTGTGTTTCAAGAAGCATTCGCTGCTTTCGGTGACATTAGTCTGACTGAGGACACCTTACTTGAATTGTTTAATGTTATCCAGAAGTACACTTGCCTCATGTACAATGCTAAAGAATCTATCGATGTTGATGATAGGAGGTTTCAATTATTTGTTCATTCTTACAAGGCAGCAGATACAAAAGAAAATTTTAATAAAAAACTCCGAAGCTTTGATGCAAGCTCGATTCCTCCGTGTAAATCGGAATTGTTTCAACAAGTTTTGAGGACGCATTATATATCCAGCATTTGGGAAAATGCTCATATGAAAGAGCCCACATCATTGAGTCCTATGGAATATGGTTGGATGAAGATAGGAAACTGTTACGTGTTCAAGTGGTTCAACGGTGACCAACTTCCTAGCTCTGTCGGTGACTTAATTTTAAATTCTGAAGGTAATAACAGCATAGTGACACTATTTTAATTATCACTTATTTTTAATATCGTAAGCTAACTTAAAAATTCGTATTTCATTTTTACAGAATCTGATGTGGTGGATGAAGATTACTTCAAATTAATATTAAATTTATCATTACGAGACAATTTGGATTTTTATTTGTTTTTAATTATTTCAAAAAATGACTACATTCTGATATGAATAAATAAATATTTTCAATGAACCTTTTTTCTTTCATAATCATTTCATATTTGCTACAGCCTTATAATAGACCTTTTTTCCTTATTATGCTCATGAAAAGTAGTAGATGTGATCGTTTATATATATATATATATATATATATATATATATATATATATATATATATTTTATAAGGCTTTTTTTATATTTACTAATATAATACCGATATTATATGAATTCTACCAATGTAAAAATCACACCTATGAATACCTATTACTATACACGGATTGCAGGTAAGATTTTACTGTAAACCAGATACTAACAACCGGATAAAACAGCAGCCATTTTTAATATTAGCTTAAAATAGATGGATAAATAATATACAAAAATGGCAGACGCCGTAAAATAGTTTAAAAAATTTTTTTTTTTAAATTTTGAAAAGCGGCTGCCGCGGTGTTGCAACCGTTAAAATCGGCAGCCATTGTTATTTTTCAATTCTTAGAGATGTATATTATAATATATTAAAAGGGCAGACGTCGTAAAATACTTTGAAAATTTCTTAAATTTTCTTACCTGGCTCACCTGAGAGACCCCAAACCCACCGCGGCCGGGCTTAGCTAGTACCCATTCCCTGTTTAGTGGGTATAGGAGTCTCACTGGACTAAAGTTCAGCTATGGTAAAATATGTACTGTCAGATTTAAGCTGGCTCTTAGACTACTAGTAATCAGAACATTAAGAGAATACGTAATGAGTAGAATGAAGGGTGAAAATACAAAACTACTTTTAAATGAAAATGAGTACACAACATAAAAAAAGTTCACAATCGCAAATAAAAATAGTAAAACAGATGTGTGTGTTATAAATATTCCGATTTTCTTATTTATTTACTGTACTTGTTCTGAATCGTTTCTATATCAACCAATACTCCTCAACCTCAGCGTTATCAGATTTTTTTTTTCAATTTTGATGACATTTTCATAATGAAATTCTCGTATTGACATAATAATTGCTTATTCCAGTAAAAACTTGTTGAAAGGAGACGCTATAAAGACGATAAGTCGCAGTTTGTACCCAATACATTAGCTAATGGGACTGTTCATCAAATTCAGGTATTTGTAATAACCAATAATATAGTACAGAGTTTGATAAAGAAAAAGGAACGATAGGAAATATTCATCAAGATAATCGGAGCTCAGAAAAATGCCAAAAATGCCATGAAAATTCACTCCAAATGTAGAAAATCTTACAATAGACAAGTATTCCCATACAAAGAAAGTCATTTGAAAAAAAAATATCTCAATTCTCTTGTTAACTACTACAGACTCAACCTTCAGCAATAAGTTTCCTAATTTGAATTTTGGACGTCTTAGAAACGAAACATTGTGTCACCTAAATTTCTGAAAAAGCATGTACGTATTTGAAATAATAATTATATAGGAAAATCGAGACCTAACAGTTATTTAGGCTTACTAGAAACTTGTAAGACTAATTGACTTAGAGCAGTTATTTTTGAAAGGGATGAGTTACTTCGCGTTAATTTGATGACTCATTATCATTGAGCAGTATCAACATTTTCAATAAACGAAAAACCAAGACAATTGAAAAACTACACTTCGCCATCTCGAAATTCAGAAGAAAAACATACATACTTACAGAAAGCCCTCTATGAATATTCAGTTAAAATTGAAGTTTAGAACTTTTTTAATATCTCTCATGGAGGCATTAAGATCATTTCCAATATTACTTGAAGAGGCACATAAGACGTTCTAAAATAGTAAATATTCATTTTGTACTAAATTCTTAGATTCATAATTTTTATTTATATTTCATGTCTTCCTGTTATAATAAGATAGGTGTTCAATTTATCTGAGTACTTGTTCACTAATGCGTTTCGTCATATTTCTATATAATAAAATTGGCATTAAGACTTTAGCTGATTATCTTTCAATTTTATCAATCAATCAGTATTTCTGCTAGGGATCTACAATTCTTAGTTCTCAACTAGTAAAGGGCTTGCAGTGGGGATGAGATGTAAGCCGGTCTCCTGTCTTTCTCACATTATAAACTCTCTACGCAGTTTTCGACCATAATTATTTCTATGTATCAATTGTGCTAGTTTCGTTAATGCTCATTGTTTCACTTAGTGCATTTCTTATGTCTATCATTTATTCCCATTTCATCAATAATGACTGCATTGAATCAGTCGATGGTCCAGGTTTTGTTTATATGAGTAAATTTCTTATCATATTTTGATAAAGACTCAAACAAAATTCGAAACTTCAACTTTTATCTTTCTTTTAAAAAATTATCACCTAAACAAAAAAAATTGCTCATAATTATTATAACTTGATTGAATAGCGAAAGATACTAGTATATAATGTTTAATTATGGTATACTCTGATAAAATACTCAAGATTTTTATGAGGTGTGACAAAAAATGTACAGACAGAGTATTGAGTCGAATGATTCTAGTAATAATTTTAATGTATCGTGATGTGCTGAAGCATTGGTTCACTAGAAAAGCTTCACAGTTTCGTAATATAGGGAGAAGAGGATGTATGGTATATATCAGTATTATGAATATTACAAAGTTAAGGGGAAACTGCTAGTTATCCAGACGAACTAAACATCATGTTCCAATACCCATAGAAGACCGATATTTTAGTTGTGCACAATTTGAGATGATTTGTGCCATAGAAGCTTAAAATCTGAACTTCATGGCATTCAAAAAATTCTAATTTGTAGGAAAATAGTTTGATAATATCATTTGTAGGCTAGTTTATCGTAGTCTATTTAAAACCGTTGTTCCATCTTGACCACAAATAATCGTAGAGTGCGTTCGAATTTTACAAGAAACCACGTTTGATGGTTAGAATCTGTTTGAGTTTGCTTTTCCTTACAAGTCCAATTTATTTCTATACAACTATAATAGTATTCGTTTATATCGGCGGCAAAATAAAAAACACGTTCCATGTAATTGGATGTAGTAGATATTGTGGAAGATCAGGTTGTTACAATTACCCATTTTTTGAGTCAAATTTTCTACCAATGCACCTCCTCAATTAGTGAAAAATTATTTAAAAGATTTAGTGGTAAGGTGTGGCCACCACGAAGTCCAAACATCAGCCCTATTCAGGCATATTAATGATATAATATCGCTGAACGAAGAAGATGAAATATCCAATTTTTAGAATTTGCAATTTCCAGTTTTTTTGTTTACAAAAGCTGATTGTCTGAAAATTTGATTACACTATTTTCGTATCAAATATATTTTCCACTGATCATTGATGCATGAATTACTTGGAGCAGTCTGAAAATAAATAGGGTAGTTTCATTGGAGATCATGCACATTTACTTCAAAGTTTATAAAATCGAAACTATGATATCTATTTATACAGATTGAGTTATAAATTGAGTTGTTCTTGAATAAAAACTAATATCTAGCCATTTTCACAATAAATCACAGTTAAATGAGGAAACTTATTGGAGATTAAGTAGTAACTGATATTGGATATGCTTTTCCGACTTCCATTCAACTCTCTTATTTTCAGATTCATTATTATTGGCATTTGCTTTTACATCCCAATAAATGAAAGTTTGCTAATAAGAAGTGTAACTTTCTATACTCTGAAGTAGAAAGCACCAATTTATAAATTCCTTGAAAATTTTACATCTAAAAAAAACTGCAGTAAAACATTTAGCTCTGAAGAACAAGAAGTAATTTGAGTTGTACGGAAATACTTAGTATTTAGAAGCTTTATAGGTAGGCACGAATATAATAAAAAAGTGAATTTGTTGTATTCTACATTATGATAACTATAGTCTATTTTAAGAAATAAACAACATCGGTTTTTAAAATTAAAAAACAAATCTACTTCTATTGGTGGAGTTTTTGGAAACATTTTTTTCATTTTTATACGGATAATTCAGTGATGTGAAAAATGTCATAAAAAGTAAATGCTTTTCTTGTTTATCATTCAAAAATATAAAGTATTTTGCTTTCTTTCCTCTCCAAAGAGAGCGACATGCAATTTTTGAATATTACAATACTGTCAAACATAATAAACTCTTTTAGTAATCAACCTTGCCATTTCAAGAAGTCTTTTCTTTTTCTTGATTATCCGTGTACGATAACTAACAAACTCTTGACCTGAATTATGCACTCCATAGAGTTAAGTTAACAAAAATAGATAAAACCAATATTGAAAGAATAACATTGAAGCTTCAATGTTTGCGTACCCCAAAAATTTGCATATATTAAGGAAGATATAAAAAAATGTGCTCTGGTACAACAAAACTTGATTGTATTTTATAAGGCGAAAATTATAATTTTCTCTTCCATTAAGAAGCAAATATTCATTATCTTTTTTTTTCTACATGCTGAAAACTACTAGTAAGATTAACATAACTGAAAACTACTAGTAAGATTAACATAACTTTAATAACCTGGATGAGGATCAAACTTGAACTTTTCGATTATAAAGTTTATGTCCTATCTCCTTCATATTACCAGAGTCAGAAAAGTCGACAAGTTCCAAATTCATCTCGACATGTTTGTTTAATCCAGAGTAGCTGACAGATATGTGGATGGATAACGAAGAAGGCGGTCGTATATGAAGTACAGTAACCAACAATTATAATAATTTATAATTCGATATTCGCCCTTGTTGTCTGCCTAATTACTATTGGCAGAAAAGTATAATACACGACAAATTAGTAGCAATCAATTGAATCATTTATAACTCCATTATAATTTATAAATTGGAACTATGAATATGACTCAAATTGTTAAGGATTTTTCCTCATCGATAGCTTTCTCGTTTCTATGTATAGGAACCCTTTCTAGAAATACATTTTTCTTGTATATGATTTCGTTCTAAAATTGTTGGAATTTTTATAATTGCACATATGTTTTTTTGATACTTCATGGTTTCTCTGAATACTGAGATGTGTGCCCTATGTAAACAGTGTCACAATAATTACAAGGCTTTTGATATACAGAGTGTTCCGGGACAACAATTCGGAAGTGACTGAGTAATGACGTGAAAATAATGTGATATGGAAAAAAATTTCCCATGCGATCTCTCGTTTCTGAGTTGTAGGCTTTTAACGACATCAGAACTTATATTTAACTATATTTTCTAAATTGTATATTGTAACAGTATGAATTTTGAAGGGATTATTACGTATGTCCATGTGATGTGTTTGACGGAATAAATAATTATACACTACTATCTAAAGACCAGGGGCGGCTCATGCCCAATTGTTAACAATCCCTAACTGTTACAGGGATAACCTGTACAATATAAAAATAGCAATAATGAAGTTTTCAATGAATTTGTCATTCATTTTTTCGCCATAAAGAGACATTCTGACAAAAGTTTTTTTATATGCTTTTGTTGATAATCTATCTTGATTTCAAGTGGCGCTATATTATGAAATTAATATCAATTAATAATGATATTAATTAATAATAATTGAAATTTCGTTGATATATATATATACATATATATATATATATATATATATATATATATATATATATATATATATATATATATATATATATATATAGAAATGTGAAAGGTCCCCGACACTGCCACACGACCAGCAGATTCCAAAGTGCAATAAACAATAATCACATAGTCAGCGGATTCCAAAACACGTATCAAATAAATATAAGTTCAATGCATTATTATTATCATTCATTGTTTTGTCACGGTTCATTGTTAAAATATTGATTTGTCTGTAAAGTTATTTTCTGTGGAAATTATAAGTCGTTTATTTTAAATAAAAGTACTTTTTAAAAAAAGTTAAAAGTGTCCAAAGAACATTTCTGGCGCTGCGAACAGGATCAAATTCGTACCGAAACGCAAGTTTTCCTGGTCAACTTTAGTTGTTAAACGAGACGATCCATCGAACCAAGGCGAGAAAAACGTAGTATGCAGAAGACATCACCAGTGATCATCCTCTTGTAAGTACAACGTTCCTTTTCACCTTATTTATGAGCTTTTTTAGCGATATTTCTGAAAGTAACTTACATTTATTATTGTCAAATCTCTCTATAAACCCTTTGGACAGTCCTACTTCAGCTAATAGTTCTCGATTTTCTAAAAATCAAATTTTAAAAGTTCGAAACACTGATAGCTTGAATATGTCTCTTCAAAACAATGATATCTCCAGCCTCTGTGCCACTCTACCTGAATTTAGTTCGAAAGATAATCTTTCAACATTTATAAAATCGGTAGATAACTTAATTACGTTCCTTCGGTCACAGAATCTCACTCAACCTCAAGAATTCATATTAAATGCCAATATTATTTCTCGTATAAAAGGTGAACCTAGAGATTTTTTAAACTACTCAAATTTAACACTTTGGACTGATGCACGTCCAGCATTACTATCTAAATACGGAGATCGACGCTCCGAAGATATTTTACTAACTCAATTATCTACAACAGTTCAGTACGATAATGAGACGTATGACCAATATCACCAAAGAATCTCTAATAATTTAAATGATTTGCTTCAACACATAGCCCTTAATGATAATATAGAAACTGTAAATTTCAAAACCCCATACTTTAAAAATATTGCTCTCAAAACGTTTTGCACTGGCATTAACGAGCCATATTGTGAATATTTATCACATTTTCAAATAAATTCTCTCGACGAAGCCCTGCAAAAATGTATCTCCTACGATAATCATAAAAATCAACAATTATATATGAACTTTTTGAGGAGTCAACAAAATAGAAGACTACCCTCTATCCAAAAATCAAAACAAAATTCTATTCCTTTAAACCACAATAGATTTAATCAAACTTTCACGCGAAACCCTATTATTAACCCAAGTCCACCACGAAATAACTCTTTTTCAAATATCCCTATTTCTCCTATAAATAGAATCCAAAATAACCACCCTTTTAGAAATAACCAAAGTTTTACTAGATCTCAGCCTAATAATACTTTTGGTAATAACCATACATTTAATAATCCATCTACCAGCAATTCTTTTGGAAATAAGCCAAACCCCCTTGCTCCACAACACCAAAGAAATTCTCTAACTTCTCGAAATGTCCCACAACCAATGAGTGGTGTACAAACTATTTCTACTAGAAACCAACCAATGAGTACTTCCACGAGAAAAACTTTTAATTTTAATGTTGATTCTCATCAAAATGAAAACTTCAACCCTAACGATACTTTAGACTTTGACGATACGAATGACAATTTTGAAAACGAAAATTCTCATCCAGACGTCCAGGTCGAAAATTTTTACGAAGCCACTCACGAAGCACCAATTCCATAAATCTTAATAATATCCGTAACAACCCCCAACTACCATACTTCATTATGCCAAAATCAAAACTAAAAGTCTTAATTGATACAGGAGGCTCAGATACAATTATATCTCCTAAAGCTTCTACCTTTTTCAACTCAAATCACATTTATAATAAGCCCTTCACGTTGACTTCCATGAAAATAACACGGAAGTATAACTCCAATATTAAAACACCCTTGCTCGAAGAACTTAACATTTTAGAACCCATCGACGCTAGAATTGCCGATTGGAGTAAAGACTTCGACATACTATTAGGAAATTACGACCTAGAACGCTTGCATGCTTTGATAGATTATCAAAGTAAATTACTTACATTAAAACGTCTTAATATTACTATTCCTTTTGACACCTTGCATAATAAAATTCCTGTAGACATCTTCAATGGAGACATTCTCCTACCCGAAACTATAATAAATAACATTAAAATTCCTGAATCTATCCATACTGTTGCCAACGGTTACATTAACGATATCTATTTACCAACTCCTTTGCCCTTAGAACCTATACATGTCGAGCATTTAGATAAATACGAAATATGTAACGGTCCAAGTAAATTCGATCCTTCATTAATTCGTACTCAGCATCTGAACCAAGAAGAAAAGGAAAAAATTTTGAAGCTTTGTAACAAATATAAGGATATTTTCTATGACGATAATTCTGATTTAACTTTTACTTCGGTCATTAAGCACGAAATAAGAACAAAAGACGAAAACCCAATTTACGTCAAAAGCTTCCGACATCCGAAAGCAATGCAAGAAGAAATTTCCAGACAGATTAATCAATTACTCGATAAAAAAATTATTAGACCATCAATGTCTCCTTACTCCGCCCCTGTTTGGGTTGTACCAAAAAAACCGATGCTTCCGGCAAAAAAAAATTCCGTATGGTTATTGACTACCGCAAACTAAACGAAAACACCGTTGAAGATAAGCATAATCTTCCCAATATAGAAGACATTTTAGATAATCTAGGAAAAGCTACATATTTTACTACCCTTGATCTAGCCCAAGGCTTCCATCAAATTGAAGTCCACCCAAATTCAATCGAAAAAACAGCTTTTTCCGTACCACATGGTCACTACGAGTTTTTACGAATGCCATTTGGTCTTAAAAACGGACCTTCCACTCTCGAAAAATTGATGGATAACATTCTCCGACCTTTTCTCCACAAATGTTGTTTCGTCTATATGGACGATGTCATAATTTTCTCTAAGTCCCTTCAAGAACACTTGATTCACATTGCTGCAATATTTGAAACATTCCGAAAGGCAAATTTGAAAATTCAATTAGACAAATCTGAGTTTCTGACAAAAGAAGTCGCTTTCCTTGGTCACATTGTGACTCCTGAAGGCATTAAGCCCAATCCTAGTAAAATAGAGGCCATTAAAAACTTCCCTATTCCAAAGACTGTGAAAGAAGTGAGATCATTCTTAGGACTCATTGGATATTACAGAAGATTCATCCCAAATTTTGCAAGAATAACATCACCCTTTTCTCGATGCACTCGTAAAGGAGCTATCATAGACCCAACGAATGTCAATTACAAAGAATGTTTTGAGAAGTGCAAACAACTCTTATGCAATGCCGCAGTTCTGCAGTACCCAGATTTTTCAAAACCTTTTGTTTTGACAACCGACGCCTCCAATATTGCCATTGGCTCTGTATTATCACAAAACAACCATCCCATTTCGTATTACTCCCGAACTTTGAACTCCGCCGAGCAAAATTATTCAACTATCGAAAGAGAACTTCTGGCAATCTTAGATTCCTGTAAACATTTCCGCCCGTATTTGTATGGTCAAAAATTCACTGTCGAAAGCGACCACAATCCTCTAGTATGGATTTGCAAAATTAAAGACCCCACATCTCGGTTAGCCCGATGGAGACTGAAACTGGAAGATTACAATTTCGATGTAAAGTACCGCAAAGGCAAAGAAAACCAGGTAGCCGACTGTCTTTCCAGAGTACAGGTCAACGCACTTTCAAATTCTTCTATTTGTGCCGAACCCCCTGATCCCCACGATTTTGATCTAGACGAATTCCTTGAAGAATTCGACAAAAATCAATCTCTCAGCGAGAATACCAAACACACCGCAACCGAAAACCCGATTTCCGGAATTCCTATATCTGAAGATCCAATCAATTCAGCAACAAATCAAATTATTATTGTCCCTAAATCTAGAGAATATGACATTATTTATAAGAAACCTTTCAAAAAACATAGATATACCGTAAACCTCACTGACAATTGGATAACAGAAATACCTGACGCTCTCAAAAAAATACTTAGACCAAATGAAAAATTCGCGATACATGTACCCCATGAATTTCGACCCTTTATCTGTGATTACTTTAAGGAAACTTTTGACTCGACCGTTAAGGCTATTTTTTGTAATAAGTTACTACAAGACGTAGAAGAAGAACAAAGACAAATAGACTGTGTAAAACAATATCATACCGAAAATCACAACGGCATACTCGAAACTTACAAACATTTGAAAAATCAATTTTATTGGCCAGCCATGCAAACTACTATTTCTAATTTAATAAATCAATGTGAGATTTGCTTAAAAAACAAATATGAACGACACCCTTATAAATTACCTCAGTTAGGCCCATTATTAGGACAAAAACCTTTCGACATAATTCACATTGACTTGTTCCATTGTAACAAAAATTATTATCTAACGATTGTAGATTCATTTAGCAAATATGCTCAATGCTATAAAATCTCTGATAAAACTTCCGTATCAATCCTTAGCAAACTAAGACATTATTTTTCCCATCACAATTACCCGAAAAAAATTGTTTGCGATAATGGCACTGAATTTAACTCTGCTGTAATTAAGGAATTCATGAAACTCCACAAAATTGAAATACATTTCACAACGGTCAATAACTCATCTTCTAATTCCCCTGTTGAACGATTCCATTCCACCCTTATAGAAAAACTTAGAACACTACGAGACCAAAATCCAGATGATCCCTTAGATGATACTTTCACACATGCAATTCTAATTTATAATCAATCAATCCACAGTTCCACTAACTTCTCACCTTTTTCAATTCTTTATGGCCCCTATGCCGAAGAAATACATTTCGATTTTGATCTTCCGCTATACGAAACATACAACCAAAGACATAAAGACGAACTCCAACCATTCATAATAGACTTATATAATAAACAAAAAGAAAAACGACAGAAAATTCTAGACAAACAAAATGAAAATACTGAACCAATTCCTGTAATCGATCCAACTATCCCTGTCTACGTAACTAAGAAAAAACATCGACCTAAACTAAGCTCTCCATATTCTAAATTACATCCAAAAATCGTTGGTAAGACCGACAAACAAAACACCACAAGTACTCACTTAAAATTCGCAAAACGACTTCGTAACGTAAAGAAAAAGAATATCTCAGATAGACCTTCTTTACAGGACGACCCTATCCCTGGGACATCCGCTCAAGATACAAGAAATCCCCAATAATGGCTACTATGCAGAAGACATAGGCAAATCAAACGAGATAAATCATTATCATAGACATATTTTACAAATTAATTTAGAAAAATTAACTGATACTTTAGAAACAAACCCTAATGACCTTTTCGATTCACCTTTAGAAAATGGACCTTTAGCCCCTTTGAAAATTATAATATATATATAATCACCTTTTAAACGAAGCAAAAGATAATCTTCATAAAATTACCCGTAAACATAAAAGAGGTTTGTTCAACTTCCTCGGAACAACTATTAAATATATAGCTGGAAACCCTGATGATTATGACTTAGAATTATTGAAATCACGAATTACTGCTGTAGAGGTTAAAGAAAATGAAATCATCAACAATCTTAATAAAGAGATTTCTTTTGGACACTCTATTGATACGAGATTTAATAATCTTCTAAATTTGATAAATAATAATAGTAAAATAATTGTGGCTGCAGTAAACAAGTTATCATCCGATTTCAATGGATACGTTGCACTTCATAATGAAATTCTAAACCTTCAGACTATAAACGAATTCCTTTTGAAACTGATTCGAACTATAACTTTATCCCAACAAGACCTTTCGAATATTGAGCTCTTTACTTTAGATGAACTAGAAACTTTAAAACGAGAATTATTAGAAACATATTCTCGGCATTCCCTTTTAATCAGTGACGAACATCCCTATCAATTAATTGAAGCTTCTAAATCATTAGTTTGCGTTACCACCAAGACCATGCTCATAATACTGAAAATACCCATCCTTTATCCTCATTCTTACCCTACATCTAGAATCTACCCAATTCCCAATAATGATCACATTATGATCCTGCCACCCGCGCATTACTACGCAAATAATAAATGGTACGAAATCTGCACCAGCTTAGCTGAACACATCATCTGTACGAAACCTATAAGATCGCAATGCAAAATCCCGAATATAGAGAATTGCACCAAGTCAATCACAACAGAGAACTTTTCACAAGAAACCAGCAAAATAATTCTATTAGGAATAGTTCATCCAACCATAATTCAAAACCAAGAAATTAGGAGAAGTAGCATCTTAATGACAAACGAGCCAATTACTATAGAAGGAATACGATACAATAAGAAAATTGTGCAAGAAATTACAGTGCCGCAAGTAGTCCCAATCAAGCTGCATCCGAAGCACGAAATTATGCTAGAAAAACTCCAAATTCCAGAGACGCACGGACAAGTTCAACCCATTGAACCAATCCCACTCCTGCCGCAATTCTCCGCAGGACTCAGTATGGTTTCTTTAATTACAATTTTGATTATTTTAGCCATTTTAATAACAGTCTCTGTAAAGAAACGAAAAAGAATTTCCAGATTCTTATATGGCCCCAAACTACAACCCACTCAAATCCAGATTCTCCAAGATTTGTTCTCAGAGACTTCGAGGACGAAGTCAACACCAAAGAAGGGAGGAGAAATGTGAAAGGTCCCCGACACTGCCACACGACCAGCAGATTCCAAAGTGCAATAAACCTGCCACACGATCAGCGGATTCCAAAGTGCAATAAACAATAATCACATAGTCAGCGGATTCCAAAACACGTATCAAATAAATATAAGTTCAATGCATTATTATTATCATTCATTGTTTTGTCACGGTTCATTGTTAAAATATTGATTTGTCTGTAAAGTTATTTTCTGTAGAAATTATAAGTCGTTTATTTTAAATAAAAGTACTTTTTAAAAAAAGTTAAAAGTGTCCAAAGAACATTTCTATATATATATATATATATATATATATATATATATATATATATAATATTATTCGACCTTTGTTTTGTGGGTGTCGGGTGTTTGCGTCCTTTTATTGCTACTCTTTTCTGTTTGAAGCTTTTTTCATAGCCTCTCTCTATGATATTTTTATTCTCATAAAATTGCGGCAATTGTGATTTCACAAGATTTCCTTGGGCATCCTCTTTTTCTTATTTCCATTTCTCTAGCTCACCAAATCCTTTGTTCCGGTCTATTGTTCTTCATTTTATTTTATTTCATTTTTCAATTGTTCTAATCACATGTTCTACATTCAAGTATCTTATCGTTTTGTTTCATATTCGATCTTTTCTGATGACACGTTTGACTCTCCGTAAGTACTTCATTTCAGCTGCTTGAATTTTGCTTTTGAGTGAGTTTGCAAGTATCCTGCTTTCTCTACCGAGTTTAAGGACAGGGCGAAAAAACAATCAGAGATTCCAACTATTTATATGTTTCTGTATCTTACTTGTATCTGTTTCACTTTTTCCAATTCATCATCTATTATCATTATGAATAACGCAGGACTCAGTACTCCCCTCTGTATTAATAATTCCTTAGTTGTAAAATTCTCTCATTGGTATTATTTTTCTTCATCTAGTTCCTTGTTAATTCATATATACTTTTTATATTGTTTCTCACTCTGACTCCAGGTCCTCTTTGTTATAAACTATTCCATATTTGGCTTCTTCAAACGCTATCAAATGCTTTTTGGTTGCCTATAAAACCGACGTATACTTTTTTATTTGTTTTTAGTATTTTTTCCTGTTATCTATCTGGCTGTAAATACTTGAACTTGTGTACTTCTTTCTTCCCTAAAGCTGCTTTGCGATTCCTCTAATTGGTTTTCGACGATTTTCATCAGTCTGTTCTGTAAGATACTCTTGTGGAAAAGAATGGAATAGAGTGAAAAACAATAATTTTAGAATAAGAGATCAACCATACACGGGATTCAAATACTTACAAAAAAAGTACGCAAGATCACTTAAGGCAAAATTAAAAAAAAAGAGCAATGGTAGATATTGCTATTTAGATGAGTTTTAAAACATCCTGCCAAAACTGCCAACGCATTATGTGAGGAAAGATTCAAGTGAACTATTTTTACGACCTGTGTTTCAAACACTATTTGACCTCCATAAATTATTCAAGGAAAAATGGACTGCAGGTACTAATAATCCATACAGCATTAAAATATTTAATCAGGTATTGAAGCATCAAAATTTAGGAATCTATAAGTTTAAGAAAGACCAATGTAATACTTGTAGTTCTCATAAAGTAGGTAAGATTTGCGATGAACTGTGTGTAGCAACAAGTAAAAAGAGCTAGTCCTAACTGTTATTCTCGCAAGTCAAAAATAAATCGCCAAATCAACGTTTTTCTACACCTGAAGAAGCGGTTGATGCGTTCCTCAATCGGAATGGAAAAATTTCGATAGTTGGTTAGGTTGCAAAAGTGTTTGGATTTCATCGAAGAATATTTTGATAAACAATAGAGCCATATCCAATTATAAATATTTGTTTCTATTTATCTATATCAAAACTCAAGTAGTATCCTGAATATCTAACTGAATTTGATTATAGTACAACTTTTGTTGATATGAAAATAATTCTTCAGAAGTTCAGGCTCTAAGCAATTTCTTGACGTTTATTTAAAATGTTATTCTATACGAATGTCGTCGATATGATGTTCGTTGTAATAATAATGATGCTGCTCTCATAGGACAAATTTCACAATTTGCAGAAAATAAATTAAGAAATTATTGAACTCAATTAACAAACCTTGACATATAATAAAACAAACATTTAATTATGAAGTTTCATGGACCGTTGAAGAAGAGTCAAATATAGGAAAAAGGGCAGTTTTAGAAATAGCTCATATATTAATAGAAGAACTATTAGAGATTAGAAATTAACAATTAATGGCCATGAATGAACTTTCTTCCAGTTTGTCTAGCTTTCGAACATATTTATTTTCATTACAAGATATCTGAATGAGAGCAAAAATGAGGCGGACATTTGTCCTTGATTTTAGAGAAAACACGTGATCAACTATCAAAAATGACAGAAAGATTCGTTTGATCATATTGATACATTACATGGTACAGTTATGATTGAAGGGGACTGTGGACAATAGGAAACGGATGAGAAAATGTTCATATGTTATATTTTATTGTCACCAAAATACAATAATTGAAACATAGAAAAATACAATAATAGATGTTCTGTTAATATTGATAAATTGGAAAATCACATAGCTGATGATTGGGGTCACACTTGACTTCATTTTAGATAATACTTATTATTTATGCAAACCCTTCCAAGGAATAACCATTCCAAGAAATACCTTTCTAGTTAATTGTTCCAAAACCAAAACGGTGGAGTCATTAAAATCAAATGCTTTTAGCAAGCGACTTTAAGCTATGTGTGTTCACTTATACAGCTTATTTTTGTCCAAGAAATATAATGTAAGTGTGTGTTAATATTTTTTTACAAATACCTGGATAGAAATGATGTCTCATGTAAGCGCGCTTTGAAGGATCAAAGGAAAACAACTAAGCAGTTGCCTAATTGTACGTGAGGTTCCAGAAAAATATCGAGGATTTCTTAACAATGTTACAGTTCCACCAGTTGTTTCAGGATATAAATTATGGATTACGAAGTGGCAAAGAGATGCCGGAGAACAGATATGTATGAATGTCTTCTCGAGATAATGGGAAAATGTAACAAAAAAATATGTACCCATCATTTCACATTTTACTTCGTATCCTTGCCTCTTCAGCAATAAGGGAACGAAGCTTTTCAGCTTCCCGGTTGCTAAAAAATTGGCTTCGAGCATCTATGGATGAAGAACTAGGACTCTTCCTTTTAAATAGGTATGCATAGAGACATTACTGTTGATATTGAAGCAGCAATAGACAGATTCATAGATTCAAAGAAAATATCAGCTTTGAATTTCAATGGCGAAAGAGCCTCTTAATAGATGATTCATATATATAGTATCTTATAATCGTTTTAATTCTTTATATGGATTTGCTGGTTTTTACTCAAGAAAATTTACCTATGAAAAGTTCTGATCACAAAAAAAAACAATAAACTGATTCAAATGTTTCATGTATTTTGAAGAGTATCTATCATAGAAAGATTACACACAAATGAATTGTCACTATTAGAAACATTCCTATGCTATAATAAAGAAAGAGTACCTAGTAGACTCAGGATTCAAGAAATCGAATCTAAAGATGAATATTAGTGCACAAACAGTAAAAAAAGTGTGGTAATGGTTACTGTTAGTCTCATTTATTCTAGAAATTTTTATCATTCTATTTCCTCAACCGCCGAAGCAAGCACTGTGACTAAGACGTTGTTTTTGGTGCAATATACATGCGTGATCAGGTATGGAACATTAAAGAAAAATATCGTAACTATTACTTAATCATATATGGACATTTGTGACCTAGTTAAATGATCAATTATCATATTCATCATATTTTCATTCTCAAATTGACAATTATATGATATTCGATACGATCATCCACTTCTACAGATAACCACCTAAGTAGCACAACTAGTTTTATAAAATAAACGTAAAATAACCGTTTACATAACAATTTTCGAAAGCTGAATGGTGCTCAAAGTGCTAAGAAACATGTACATTATTTAAACAGCTCTTATTCATCTGAATAGGACCATTTTACTAGACCGTTTTATTGTGATGCTAAAAATATTCACAAAAGAATAATTATAAAGAGCTATTGTGGCACAACAAGAGAACTTTTTTCTAGCTATTATACAACAACTGTATAGCTATTTTGTTTTACTCATAAACCACTACTAAGTAATTATTTAATTATCAGTCAAGAATTTGATTTTACCATTGTTTACTTATCATTTGAGGAAGTTGCCGGCTTAAAAGTTGTACAAGGTGCATATTAGGCGAATAATATAATATTCGAGATCATTGTCATTTTTTCTCAATCAAGGGTATCATGGCGTCTGTAGAATAAATTATTGATCATGAAACGTTCTTTCCCAAATATTTATCGAGAACATTCACTTTACTGTGAAAAAAGACGACCCCCCATTGAATTTGAGCAAATTCAACTTCTCATATAATTTTTCCAAAATAGAGAATTCAAATTTGAATGCTTTTAATGATTATCATCAGCATCAATGTCAAATTTCCTTAAAATGGACTAGTTCTGAACTAAAAAAAATATCGTAAAAATAATATGAAAATTAACCAACATTGTTATTTGTACCATCATTCATAATTACTTTACAATGAAATAATATGGCTACGTATACGTTGTTCTCTGCCTCCAAAATAACCCTTAGACAATGTGAATGATCTAATGCGAGCTCATTATTATGTTATTCTTAGTTATTTTCTACGTTTACACTTCGGTAGGGAGACTCAAATGATACTATAATTAATTTTTTTTGAGATACAGTCATTCTACATATATACAGTATGAGTGGCAATATTATAATCACATTCTGCTAATTTTATTGCAGTTTGTCGATCGATCGATTAAGACAGAAAATTGAAAATGTATTGAGTAAATATAATTTGAGTAGATAGATGCGTTAAACTACAGATGTAATAAAGCTAAAATGATATAATAACAAACATCGATAACTACGTTATCGAATCTCTTCAAGGTTATAAGAATAGGCGTTATAAAATTTATTATAGATCTCTTGAGCAGAAAGCAGCTTTTGTAGATAAACCATGCGAAGAACGGTACTTGTTGACCTATTGAATGACTCTAACGTTTTTCCTTACTAACATTATAAATATGAATTTAAGTTTGTTTGTTACGCTTTCACGCGAAAATTACTCAACCGATCATCATGAAATTTTATATACATACGAGGATATATTGTTGATATATACACTATTGAATCAAACAAAATTTCAATGTCAAAATATTTTATTACTACACATGTTCTCCTCTTAATTGGATACATTTATTACAGCGAAACTGAAACGTCTCTAGACCTTTAAAAAAATGTTTCTTTTTGCTCTGCAAATCAGATCTTCACAGCTTTTATTACCTCGTCGTTGGAAGAAAATTTCCGACCTTTTAAACTTTTTTCAGTTGAGGAAAGAGATGATAGTTGGACGGAGCCAAATCGGGTTAATAAGGGGGGTGTTCTAGTAATTCAAACCCTACTTAACACGAATTTTCTGCATGGCAACATGAAATTTCTGTGCAGGGACGTTGTCCTGCAAAAACAAATCACCTTTGGCTAGTTTTTCGCGTCTTTTCTCTTCAATTTTTTCCCGTAGAGTGGTCAGTAATATCGAATACTAATCTCCAGTTATTGTTCTACCCTTTCCCAAAAATGATTACTCCATGGCAATCCCAAAAAACTGAAGCAAGAACTACTTCTCCAGCAGATTTTTGGACACGAAACTTCTTAGGTCTTGGAGAAACAGAGTGTCGCCATGATGAACGCGTTTGTATAAAATATTCAGTGCTTCAGCTATCCATTTTAGCCCAATTCGACGGTCTGATAAAATCATGTCATGAACTGCATCGATATTTCCAGGGACACAGAAACTGGCCTTCCCAATGGGTCATCATCTTCAATGAAAAATCTACCTTTTTTGAATCTTACAGTCCAATTTTTCACGGTCGCATACGAAGGACATTGATCACCAAGGGTATTAAGCATATCTTCGTAAATCTGCTTACCTCTTAACCCTTTTAAATACAGGTACTTGATGATGGCTGGATACTACAATTTTTCGGTTTTCACAATTTCGGTAGACATCTTTTTTTTAATTAATTGCGTAATTCTGGTTTACTTTTTTGATGTTAAACTTTACACTGACACTTCTAATAAGTTATTGTTCGTTGCTATGGTTGCCAGGCTAACTAGATATCAATACATTCTCTTATTCTTGGTGTTATTAGAAGTAACATAGGATACTTTTAGAAAAAAATATTATTTATTTTAAGGTTAGAAAAATTATTTGTCAAAAAAATCTCAAATTCTAACATAATTATAATACCTTTGCAGTGTATTTTTATTTGTATATTTATTTTTTTCTGTCATCATATATAAAACTGAATTCATTACCAAGTCTTTTCTTATATTATTGTGTTTCTGTTTTTCGGCTTAATATATTGACCATTTCTATGGAAAATGTTCTTCTTTGCCTTCTATGCCTATATGAGACGGTCCCTAAAGAAAATTAAGTTTTTTGATTGGAGAGAGTTTAGCTAAGATTTATTTTTTATGATGGTTGGGTGAGTATTATATCGATTTTAGTGATTTTATAGCCGTTATGGAGTATGTTATTTGAAGAAAAGAAGAAATTGTTGTAAGATAATTACAATAAAGAATTTTTATATTACTCTAACTATTTAGTATCAGAATTCATCTTCTTGAAACTAAGGTTAAATAGTATTTATATTATTATTTTACTTACAAATATAAAAACCTTTACTAAAAGTCGGAAATGAATTAATTATACTTAGAAGAGTAATCTAACTGGCTCACGCCGCTTAACTCTATCAACATCTCATAATTAATTCCAATTCCGTCATTTTTCAATTTCTCACGCTATAAGGGCTTATTACTTATTCTTTTTGCGCTATGTCTTCTCCACGCCACTGTTAATAAGCTGCTGCTCTAGGTCACCTTATAAACCAATATTTCCAATTTATCATTTTCCAGCTTCAAAATACAATATATTTATCGTTCCACAAAAATTAATTGTTAAATAAAGGTGAACTAATTTTGAATAGGAATCTATAGTCATGATTAACATCAATGAACTCCAATCATAGTTGAAATAAATAATTAGTACATGAAATTAACACTAATGTGGGTATCAGTATCAATTTCTTGCTAACAATAACAACTGTACTCAAAATCTAAATCTGAAGAGTAATTTTAGAACTGACTTAGAAGCTAGAGGTTAAACTATCAAAGTATAGTAATTATTAGGCAAAGTGAAAAGATCGTAACGTTGATAGTTCGGGGTCCGCCATAATCTATGTCCATTGCTAAATATAAAATTCTACTTATTCCATTATTTCCATTATCTGCCAAATGCATTGTTCAGATAGCTAATTTCCAAAATTAGAATTAATCAAAAATATAAGTGCTGGATGAAAGTATTCTAGAATAGCTGTCAAAATAGCTTGTTTCAAAGGATTTAAGTATAGGATAGCTTTTAAATTAAATGTTTTTGACATATGTTATATAGTTCAAAGCTTAGAAATAATAAAAGGTTTCACTAATAAGTTCATCGTTCATAACCCATTCTGTATAAAGTGAACTGTTGAATTAAGTGGAATAACTAAACAAAACTAGTATACTGAATCAGCTCTGGTGTAATTATTTGAAAAAAATCAATCAACTAGCCATCGAGTAAAAAAAATAAAAACCATAAAGTCGATTTAAATTAAGTTGATGCCTCATTCTCATTAAAAGATGTCACTAACTTTATTAAAAGCATTGGAAACCTTGTGCGCGTGCGTACCTGTCAAATATGTCACGAATAAAGTCGATTATAATAAAATCGTCTTTCCTATAATTCATTAATATTAAATTACACAACACCAGTCTTTTAACAAACGAAGTTAGTAGTATGGAGAAAAAGGTGGAATAGCTGGAAACCCCTCATAAATTGAATGAATAAAAAATAAATGGACATCATCATGAAATCACCGGACACGATTCCCTAAACTGATATTTATTGCTGTGAATAAAAAAAAGTAAATTTATTAAACTCGCATTATCTGCGTAACCAAGAGAGCATAACGAATAAAAGCAGTTATAAATTAGAAAAAAAAAAGACTCAGATTTATATATGTTAGAAATAAAAGATGAAACTTATTTATGGAATGACGGGATTGTTACAGCCCTCAGCTGAGTTGTTACGGATGGTTTCGATGAAGTGGTGCATCGGTTGGATCCCTGGTTGCAGCTAACTCCAACCTGGCAGCTGTAGAACTGTGGCAAATAATAAGAATGGGAACGGCAGCACAGATGGAAATTACTGAAGAATGAATGAGTAGGTACAACAGATCTGGATAATAAGGAGGTTACACTCTAATCCCATACCCATACAGAAATCTATTCTATTCGTTCTGTTTCCAAAAATAAATAAAAATACGAATTCACACATAAATAAGCATATTAAATTTGCTTCAAATAGAAAAAAAATATGGAAAATGATTAAAATTTTGTGAATAATATATATGAAAAGCGAATTGAAAAAGAAAACGAAATCTTATCAGCGGTTACAAGGAGCAGAGTGACCCAAATATACTTGATTTTATTCCGATTTTAACCTTCATCGGGCGTAGTAGAGCGTAGATAGAGGATATTTCAGAATCGAAGCAGAGATTTTATTGAATTTTTCGAATAGAATCGAGGTCGACAAAAAAATTAGTTTCTTTAAAAACTTGTACTTTATAATTAAAACATAAGTGATTACTGAACCACAATAAGAAACAAAATATTTTAAGAAACACGTAACATACAGAATGGCATGTTACGGATTATTCACATTATCGACTTAGTTTCATACAACAAGAAATATATACATATTCAGTCTATAGTTATTCTATTTATAATTGAGGAGATTAATGATTTTAATCAAGTATCCATATGTTTGTTTGATGATTGGACGAAGTTATATATATGTACACCGTAAATTTTTTCCAAAATCTGTCTCCATCTATTTCTTTTCATGACGTAACTTGAAACAAGTGAATTAACACATCGGTTTAAACCCATAGAAGGTTCTGATATATCTGCAATCTTTGTTTGAAATTGTAAAAAATCAAGGAAAATTTCTTTTTCTTGTAACTGTAACTATTTTAGAATGACAAAAGTCTCGCGTGAAAAAGTTTTCAACACACTCTCCAAATCGGCTAAAGACTTATTTAGTAAAATGACTACCTCAGTAACTATAAAACTTTTTTTAATTCTTGGTTAACCTGTAATTTGGTTAATTTCAATCAACTCAATTTTATGAATACAATAAATGATCACTAATGAAATTATGTATTTCAGTATTGTCATTGTTATTTGATTATTTCGATAGTCTAAATTTAGCCAATATCCATATAACTGAGGATATTTCAAGGGATGTGTAACTCTGGGATACCCTTGTGGCTGTCAAGAGATTGTGGTGACGTGAAAGCGGCTATCTTGGGGCCACATTATTATATCTGCCGGTGAACAATCACCTACCCATAATTTCAGTCCCCACATCCCAAATCTAGTTAAGATAGTCTTCGCGACAACTTTTACCAGTGCCGTAGATTTGAACAATGACTCAATCATACTACATACCTATATTCATGTGTTGATGATACTTTCAAGATTCGTTGTTAATTTTTTTTGTGAAATGTGCAGGATTACTGATATTTTTTTACTTCATTTTCAAAGGTGTATTCCAAAGAGCTCAAAAATCGGATAAGTTATTAATAAAACTTACGGATGCCAATCATTTCATAAAAATTGTATCTTACCGAACCATTCCAATGTTAAACGGATAGAAATTTATGTCTCTGAATGCGTTCTTTATATTAGAGAGACACAAATTATTGAGGTTGAATACTGTATGAAGGAGCCAAATACAATAAATTCATTAATTCGGTTACTACACCTGGCTTAGCTTCAGACCATATACTTTAATAAGGCGTTAGCAAAATGAAAACGTTTCTGTTATGGTTTACTCAACTATTATTTCAAATTCAGTATCGTCTTAAGTATCCTTTTTCATCAACATGACAGTGATAATAATCTAATGAGTAACATTATCTGAACAGCATAGTATGATTTTTTTATTCTTCGGAGAATATTGAGTAGGAGTATATACAACAGAAAACGTACACCGAATATCAAATATCAAAATGTCTTCTTCTTGTACCAAGATAGTTTTCAACAAGTATTATCCGATTCCAAGACCTTTTCTATAATTATAGAAAACAATACCTGAAATGGATTTTAATGATTTGAACTAATAAGATATATATGACTTTATTCCACGGAGTTGAAAAAATATATAATTTCGATAAAATTTCCAATTTAGAATAATTCTTATGAACTATGAAATATCTGATGTATCCAATATCATATTTCCAAAGACAGTATCTATTGAAGTGTTTAAAAGCGTCACTGACTAGCCGTGTCGGCATTTTTAGGCTGAAATACGAGTTTTTTGTAATCGATACGTTTGTTGACCGTTTTTATATCTACTGGTTTAGTTTTTCGTTTATGTGTATGTTTTGCTAACGATAAGAATGACGCTCTGTTCTTGTTTAAAGAGGTCTAAAAACTGAATCGTATTTTTACTAGTCAGTCGGTTATTTGCTTTTCTTGTAAACGTTCGAGTTACGAGTTTTAATTAAAGTATTCAGTTTTCACGAGTTTATAGACAGAGAGCAAAGTGACCACACTGTACTATTCTAGACTTTATCTATGTACCTTGAAACTACATCAACTAATATTCTTAGATACACACTGTAGGAAAAATACGAAACGCTAATTGTGTATTAAAGAGTAGGAATTGACACTTTTGTTAATTTATGGTTTAAAGAGTAACGTTTTGCTTCGAATATGATCGACGACAAACATTATTTAACAGAACAGGTATTCCTGAACTAATTGCAAGCTTTACTTATCAATTAAGATAATTTATTTCTCCATAATAACTTGTGTGATAGACATGAAAACATTTCTAAATATAGAAAGTATGATACATCACGAGCCCATAAAAAGAATTTAGGTTTAAAATTATCATTCAAATGCGGTTGGAGGAAGAAATCAACATTTTTTGTTAGTAATTTTCGATTTCCAGTTAAATTTTGATGGATTCAAGAAGGCTTCTTCGCACTTTTCTATTAAAATATGTTGAATTTGATCCTCAGTGCAATGAATTCTTGTTAGTAGAAACAAAAAGATAAATTTGATCTCAACTCCAATTTGTATATTATACACTAAAAAGCGCTGGCTCCCTTTCTTTATACTCGGAAAAGATTTTGAATAGATATTACTGAGTGTTTCGTAGTTTCTGGGTTGTATGCATATATCATCAAAGAAGATGTAGTATACTGTCTATAATGCATTTTTCATCATTTCAATGCATTAGTCAACACAAGCAATGCTTTGAGCTTTGGTAAGGTTATGTGGGATCCAGCAGAAAGAATTTTTCCACTACCAAATGATCATGTACTTGTTAATTCTAGTTATGTTGATACCCAAATATTTTCCACACGCATAGTTTGACATTTTTAATGGTGAATGTACCTGCAAGGAAATGCTAGAAAAATTCGATCCCGGTGCTTCGAAGACGTCTATATGATCGTGACAGGCGACGATTTATTATTGGTCTATTCATTTGAAGCCGAAACTAAAAAATACATCGCGAGCTCTCACACATCATCCCTACAGTTCTTAACCCAATGCTATCTTCTTATCATTGCGGATCAATAATAAATTGTGAGGTTTTTCTTTTGTGTTTAAAACACATATTTTGGAGGTATCGGAATGAATCGAAATGGAAAAAAATGCTTCGACATTTGGTTCAAACGCATGCAGAAGTGTTTCGATCTCAGTGGAGAATATTTTAAAAAACAATAAAGCCATATCCAATCATAAATATGGTACCAGCGTTTTCCAACACTATGGAGTTGGGCTTTGTTACTATATATTATATTACGTTCATTGATACTATATTTTTGTGATAACTCATGACATCAGTCTTCACGAGTCAATCCCATTTTATAGTGGTAACTGCACTTTTCAAGGAACAGCAAATATTACACATAACACTAAAATGACAAAATATTTCCAAAATCAAAAATATAAATAGCAACCCTCGTAGTATTGCTCACCCTATTTTCTTTAGAGATTTTTACTACTACGTTTTTACTAGTGCTTCTTCACACACGTATAATTTCTCTTATGGCGCCGCACAAGCCACGTTGAATGCTATTAATAATATCAAACAATTCACCTTAGTTATGCATTTTCGTGTTAATATTAATCCAAGACGTCTTTCCCAAGAGAATTTGTGCTGAGTGTGCGTATGCATAGATATCAAGTGTTATGATCACAACAACTAATTGTAGGTCTTTCTAAAGAAAACGAAATCTACGGGAAATGGTTGGCTTGTTTCATTTTCTTACGATCAGTGATTCAAGCGGAAATTAGTTGTTTGGAAAGTTGCTCAAATTAATATGCGCATATTGATATTTCAGTCTACAGGTAAATATTCATTGGAAAATAAATGATTTAATTTTCAATTCTCAAAACAATGTTATTCAACAATTCAACGTTTGAATTTTATACAAATTAGTGAAACAAATACATATACATATAACAATCATTGTTCTGAATAGATCACTAAGAAATTATAATTATACAATCATGACAATTTCTTACCTTTCAGTCAATTTACATTCTGAAGTTTGGAACGGTGACTAACGCTGTCGTGATAGAAAACAAAATTCATATTAATGTCAAAGTCAACTACATATTTAGGTATACATTTGTAACAGTTAAAATGAGTCCACAAGATCTTCTTTGTGTAAAAATTAAAGATGTTTTCTTCTAATATTCTCATTCTTCGCAGTAATAATCCGTCAAAATGATTATTACTCTTAATTAAAACTAATGAAAAGTCATCTTCTGGTTAGCTAATTTCAATATATAATTGTTATTTCTGTGATAGTTAACTTTGTAAACTGCCGGTCGAGTATTTTTAACAAACTTGATATTGGAAAAATTCCATGGAAAATTTGTGAAAATATTTTTTATGTTTATGCTACCAGCTTGAGAGAATCGGAGATGAAAAATTTCCCGTTATTCCCTCCATTTAGAAATTTGTACCAGCCAATCCAGTACTACTATTTTCAATAACTTGGAACAAAGAATTCTGATAGAGGTACATAAAATTGAATGTGGTGATAGTGAAAAATTTATCAACACTACCACTAAAAGGAGAGAATTGACAAACTGAAAATCGCAAAGCAAAAATATAGTAAAAGATAAACTTTATCTCAACTCCAATTGGTATATTATACAGTAAAAAGCGCTGACTCCCTTTCTTTATGCTCGGAAAAGATTTTGAATAGATATTACTGAGTGTTTCGTAGTTTCTTCGTTGTATGCATATATTCATGATACATATCATCAATGTAGATGTAGTATACTCTCTTTGATGCATTTTTTATCATTTCAATTCATCAGTCGACACAAGCAATGCTTTGAGCATTGGTTAGGTTATGTGGGATCCAGCAGAAAGAATTTTTCCACTGCCAAATGATCACGTACTTGTTAATTCTAGTTATATTGATACCCAAATATGCTCCACACTCATACGCAAAGCAGTAAAAGCAGCAAGGGCAATCAGGGTTATTCTTAATAGATGTTGAAAAGAACGGATGAGTTATAAGAATTGAGCTCACTCAACATAATTTAGTAAAATAAGTTTCGACCTAGATAAGTTTAGATCACAGTGTTGTCATAGAATATACAAGTATAGTATATAAAAACAATGTAAGGATATGAGTAGATGAATATCTGACGACAATCGATAGGAAATATACTTACGCCGATTTTCTTCCATCCCTATATGAAATTGAAATCGAATATTGAAAAATATTGAAAATAAAAACAGGAATACAAGCCAAAATCCTAGCGGCGAATTGATCAGAAGACATAAAACAGAGATAGGATACAAGATATATAGATGATACATAGTAAAAACAGGGCTTGAGATTTGAGAAGAAAAGAATGATGAAATCAAAAAAATGGGGTGAAAATAAAAAAAATTCAGATGATGCCAAGGAAGAAGAGGATTATAAAAAAACAATTTGTAATACCACAAATGGACAGGATGATTGAAAAAAGGATGAAAACGGAGGAATTATGATAATAATTAGGCTTTTAATTGAAACCAATTGGATGGAAGAGAGGCATATAAACATTTATAGAGCAGTTTTAGGGCTTAAAATAGAAGCTAAGTCAGCTCATAAGCTGTCTATTTAATTAGAGAGAAGAGGAGGAAAGTTGTATGAAAAGTATTTTCATAAAACATGAGCCAACCACCAGAAAGACATTAAGAAGCAGTTGTAGTTAGGAGCAAAGAAAGAATAGAGTGCTGCATAAAACTGATGCAAATCTTATGACGGATGAAAAGTAAAAAACGACCTCGAACGTTTAAACAGAAGATGTTATTAATTGGAAAATTGGGCACAAAAACTGATGTTGAGTACAGACCTCACATTCTACATAATTAGAAAATTAAAATAAATTCTATTAGTTCCATTTTTCTTAGACCATTTTGTATGTTTTGTTTAGTAAATTGTCTTGATTTCAGGTCTCTTCTGATTGAAAATTAGATTTTCACCTATTTCGATCTTTATCAAATGCAAAATTATCCAATAAAATAATTCATAGTCAAGCTCGATAAATCATGTGCAGTGTATGTCAGATTATGAAAATAGAAAAAGAACAGAATTCCCTAAAAATTAGATAAAATTAAACAGAAAGGTACTTGAAAATCTCCATGTAAACGCTTTGAATCAACCCGAAAAACCCTCAACAAATCCTAAACTTCCAAAGGACTAGCTGATGTATTTGAGAAAGAAATAATTCGGAGAATTATGTATTCACACACAACGATACATAACAGAAAGTCTACCATAATAAGAATCTTCAAATCAGTACAAAATGAAACTGAGATAAATTTTACTGGCAAAATAGATTTGTTAAGAAGATTAGTTAGAAGTATGGGATGCAGATGAAAACACTAAAGATAACAAGGAAGTTTTAATTGAGAAATCCGCCATAAAATAAAAAAAATTAATATTTTAGAAAGTTGAGAAAAGGACAGCCAATTATATGTACTGATGAAACCTACATTCACAGTAAGCAAACGTTAGCAATGGAGGATGGTAAAAATAAATGCTTTAAAGCGCCTGTGTGTAAAGGTCAAAGGCTTACTATCTCACATAATGGAGGTGAAGCAGGATTAATACCTAAGGCGCTAACAATTATTAATCGGGAATGTAAATCAGAAACGATATAAACAATACAAGTGGTTGAAAGAAAAATTCATTCCCGATTCTCCTTATTGGTATTAGATAATGTCTCTTATCACAATGCACTCTTAGGACCTATGATTTCAATGTTGGTAAAGAACGAATAGCTACTTGCAACGTAACATTTGAATTAGATGATGTACGGGAACTCACAGAAAAAATATTTTGTTAAGCGATTACAGAACATTGGAAAAATGTTTGTATTAATACGATTGAAAACGAATTTTCACATAATGAAGCTCATGACAATGACGACGAGTTACAAGTCCATCGTGTAACCTGAATATATTTTCACTCGAATATTAACGTCAATTACGTAACTTTTCAATATTAATTGATAATTGAATGGGTGGAGGGAAAAGTGTTGCATGTCGTTTTTTTCACAAAGTCTGTTTTTGATGGATAAAATATCCAACCTTAGTTGAATAGTAAATAGTTAGTTTTCACACCACTAGATAGCCTATTATACGTTAGAAGCGGGGCGAATCATGCTTGGGTTTGGTGGAAAAACATTTCATGTTGGCAACGCTGATACCCACATTGTATAGTTGCTGTGAGATTTCATAGTGTGTTTGCATTGTTATTTACTCAGTTCCCATTATGAATATATCGGCTAGTGATTTAGAAATAGTGAATAAAAATAAATGTACCGTTTAATTCGCGGAATAGAGTGACAAAAAACATAAAATTATGAAAGATAGCGTCACAAAACCAATCACGGAAAGAGTGATATCGTTCCTGAAAAGGTTCCAACTTGAAATACTCGAGGATGTTCAGCGGCTTGTTAGAAAGAAGGATGCATTTTTCTTAGTCTTGCGTCCGTAGTTTATTTCGTATATTTCACGGTATGATGAACAATGAACAGTCTCTTTCCTCCTTAAATTATTCGCCCAACGGGTACCATGTCGTCTACATCATTCAAAGCTGACCAAGCATATAAGACTCTCTCAGAAGATTGAGCAAACAGAAATGCTATAACAATATGTGTAGACCTACAGCAAGTCTTATTTACACCTATGTTAACTCATGGCGACGTGTACTACCAACACCAGTATTCCACATACAACTTGGCATTCCACAATATGACTGACAACGTTGCAAACATCTTTGTATGGCATAAGTAGCTAGCAAATTGGGGTTCGAAGGAAATCGGGTCTTGCATTTTGAGATACATAACCACTACATTTCAACCACTACCCCTTGGCCATCATCCTCTATAGTTATTTACTGGAAATGCGTTATTTCACTAAGATTCACCAAATATTCTTGATAACCGACCATTCATTTCTTCCGTTTGACAGATATTTCGTCATTATCGAACGTGCCAAGAAAGCTCTTGTTCCAGGTGATTGGAAACACGTAATAGTTGGTGCAAACCTAATCAGACCTTTCTTAGTCTTTAAATAAATGGATAAAAGTGATTTTAAAGACATTTAGCGCTTTCTTCAGAAAAACTTATGGAGATGGCTCGGTATCTCACAGATCCTGACCATAGGACTCTTCCATAAGTTTGGTAGTATTTTGAAGCAAGCTGAATGTAGTACCCGTTTGTGTTTTTTCACTAACACTAACTTGTTTTCATTGTAAATGTTTCTGTAATTGTCATTGTTCATGTAAATCTTTGTTTATTTTTTGTTAAAAACGTTGGTTCAACCGCTTCAATTTTTTTTCCCTTCTCCAATATCTCATGCCTTTCATTTTTCTGTTGTTGAACACCAAAATGTGAATGAACATATAAATGAATAGGTAGATTTTGAAAACCATATAAGTATGTTTTTGCAAGTGAGTGAGTTTTATTTAGTGGAAAAACGTTGTATGTTGCTCTTTAGTTTGCCAACTGCAGTTCTAATTGCGTTTTGGACATCATTCACTCTCTTGTAAAATTGAACTTCCCCTACAAGCAACGTTTTTCCAGTCAGGTGTTCAATTGTTCAATTAATTATAAATAGTTCTTTTTATTCCCTAAAATGATAAACTCGTTTTGTTGATATTGTATTATGTTTATTACCAGAAAGTCTAGATGACTTAGACTTAGACCTATAAAAATTATTAACAATCAAATCATCTTTATGAAAAATGTGAGATTTAATTATTGATAAAAGGCTATATTGAAGTAATGATATTTAATAAATAACGTATCCTTCACACACTAGTGTGCAGTATTTTTTTAGCACCAGTATTTATAAGTTTGTTAGTTTTTTTTTTCTGTGGACTAAGATCAAGTGGCTTATTTAATAAAAATTTCATTCGACAAAGGATTCTAACCTACAATCTCCTTGTTGAAGATTAAGCACTTAGAGAACTTCATCGACTACAACGTTATAAATCGATACACTTTTCGAAGAGTTTAAAGTACCTTTATAAGCAGCGAAGCCATTTTACGATGGTGGTATCAATCGAGAAACTAAAAATTGAAAAATAAATATAGTTAAACAAAAATAAAAAACTCGGTTTTAAAACTCATTAGACTATGAAGTTAAAAATATTTTTTAATTTAAGTTTGGAAAATAATCAATGATAAATGATAGTATTATTGTAAAAAAAAGCGTTGGGCGCTTTGTTCCATATTTCGCGTACATCGAGCGTCCAACGCTTTTTTCCCAATAATACTAGTATTTTTTATCCATCATTTTTCTAAGCTTATTTTCATGTGCTTTAGATGCGTGTTTTTTAGTTTTTTAAAACTATATTTATTTATATTAGAATAGAGAATATCAATAATATTTTGGATAACATCCTAAATGAAATTAATAGAAAAACTGATTCATCTAAAACGGAAGAGTGAATTTTGGAAAAGCAAATTTCCTGAGAAATCTTTAATAGTTATCAATTTTAAAAACAGAATACATTCTTGTATTCGAAACAACACGTTGCTAATAGTCACCGTAAAAAGAGAAAGCAAAAGAAAATTTCTATAATCCTAGTATAGCATGTATATAATCTCTATTTATTTTATTTTACCTTGCCAATTTCAAAATTGTATCAAAATCATTGAAGCGATCGTTATAAAAACATTTAAGAATAATGTTTTACTTAGCATGAGAAAACTATTATTATTTCTGTAGACCCCAACATAACATTATGTATTTCCTTTTCAGGTGGCAGGACTTATATCCCATTTCTGGAGGAAAATTGAGTCATTATAACGAGATTACAATCTATATTCGAGGCAGTTCCGGAATGGTGGCAAATTGATTTACGACACTTTGATTTTTATGTTTTAGAACATTACTTATTACCTATTACTTGTTATCAGTAATAGACTAGGATCAATAAAATATTTTATTGCATTTTCGCACTTAATTATTATAATTGCTGGTGAGATGAACTTGTAGTACTATTAACCTTTTCAGATAGAAACTACTACCAAAGAAAGACATCTTTCAGTGAACATATTGATTAACATTTGTCAGTTTACTATGCACTTAGAAATCATTTTGTGGCTATTTGACTTTTTCACTAAATGATAGTTTTTTTACTTATTCAATGTGAAGTGTCCAGCCAAATAGCAAATCAGCTTCTCGGGTTTCGCGAAAGCAAAAACACAACAGCTGCGACCAAAACAGTTTGCGAGGTTGGTAACGCCAAATATGGTTCACATTCAGTACTTCCAACTCCCTATCGATCAGGAAGACCAACAACAATGGACAACGACATGCTAAGTCTAGGAGTGGAAGCAAATCCATGTCAGACAATCGAGAAACTCTCAAAAATACCTATTTAGCATTCGAGAATCCAAAAATATTACTAGAAGATTACGAAAATAGGTAGAGCAGGTATTAAGGTCTGAAGACAAAGAAACAACCGATCCATCACAAGTAACGTATTGCTTCAACGCAATGGTCCCATACATAACCTTTTTTTATCGCTTGATAACTTGATATGACTATAACAGGGTCATAAGTGCAAAAAGCAATGGTTAACTCCAAATGTATCACCACGAAGTACTGCGAAACAAGGTCCACATCTCAAAAGGCGCTTCTGAGCTTTGAAATATACACGAAGCATTTTGCAATGTTAAAACCTTGACAACCTGTTGATGTAGATTTCTATTTTTAATAATTAGATCGACTGAAGTAATTTTAAATCAAAAATTATTCAGCAATTCTCAACAGAAAAGCATTATTTTGTAACAGGATAATTATCACTGTGCAAGACGAATCTTAAAACTTTCTCACACATATATTTGCTCAATATTATAGCATTTGATAATATCTAACATTTTATCTTGAGATATTTCACACAAAAACCAAAAATAAGAACTCTTCAGAAATTTATTCGTTAGATTTCAATTCAAGAAACCTACATTTATTTTCCTACCTTTCTTTGTAATCGAGAAATGATAATCTACATGTATTAGGAAATTGTGCAGCAAATAAATGAGGGAATACATTAATACGGCATTAAGAAATCGTATAAACAGACTCAACTCAATTGCCAAGTTGTGAATTAAAGGAAAAAGAAATTATAGGAAATATAAAATGCAATGAGAGTTATATGTAATATATCATAACTATATTATGAATACCAGATTTAATCAAATGCGACACAAAATAAAACTATGAAGCACCAGATGGGTATAAGCAAGAACATCCAGCTATCAATTGAATACAATGATTGACATGGAAACAGTAATAAGTAATAATAAGCAACTCATTATGTGCGATTTAAATGATCTTAGTAGCAATTTATAATTTTTTATTTGAAAGAGAGAACAAAATTAGCGAATGGACTAGAGAAATAAGAAACATGGAAAGGTCAATTTTATATAAAATAGGTGTATAGTGAAAAAAGATATTGATACGAAATGAATAACTGAACATAACAATATTAGGCAAAGATAATTACCAAGGATTTAAACTAGAAAAACATTATTATTTTGACCAGTTCTTCAAGTTTTTTCACTTCCTACCCAGTTTCATCTGTTGGTCGCCATTTCATTCCAAGTTGTTGTAGATTTTATATCTTCACTAATTATTTGATTCATGTTTTTTTCCTTCCGCTCTAAACAAAATTCTTCTTGACAATTTCATTTCTGGCAGCGTTACCTTCAGCTTTGTTCTTGCCTATACAAAGATTTCATGCAAATATCAGTTCTTTCTCTTTCCTAGCTGCTCAATTTCATTTGTGCTCATTAGAATCTTGATTGTTACCATTGTGCCTACAGACTGGCATAATAGATGTAAAAAAGTTATGTCTTTAAATTGTCGAAAATAATCAGCAAAAAAGCCACTTCATTTTAATACCATTCAAACAAGATCAGCAGAGTCGCTAAATGCAGAAATATATTATATGGCAAAATTTTAAGTTGATAGATCAAAGACCAAAAAAGTTGAATTTTGAAGAGAAATCATAAGGTTTGTTTTATAGGGAAGTGAAAATACATAATGAAGTATCTGTATAAATATATTCCAATTTAAATCTAGATTGTACCGCAAACATGCTCTCTAGATCCTGTTGTTGGGGTGGATCAGTCCCCGTAGTCTATGTCTACATATTTTTGCCTTTTTTTCCAGACAACTTCTTCTGTCTCATCCTGTCAGTTTTTAACTCCTACTCTGCTCAGGTCAACTTCCATCTCTTTTAACCATTTTATCCATGGTGTGTCGCGTTTTTTTCTACCACCGGGATCTCATGGCATCTTATTGAATGCTCTAGATTTTGTGGAGTGAATTCTTCATGATTTTCATCATAGAATCCACTATGTTGGTTAAAAATGAAGAAGATGTTATAATATCTCTCAAGATCATAGCTTTCTTGAAGAGTAAATAAAGTCTGCCGACTTGAGAAAGTATACAATTTATTGATAGATGATAGAATATATTGTTAATATACAGATCACTCTTTCCAAAAAGTCTTCAGTGCCTCTGCTGATAGACACAGGAGCAAATATAGAAGATATAAAAAACATAGAGGATGGTCTAGAGCAGTGCCATTTATAGGTTTGTGAAGTGACAACTAGTAAGTTCTGATGAAAATTGATTGTATATTACTTTCAACTGTGAAAAAATATCTCAAAAATTTTTTAAGTAAGTATGACAAATATATAACGTTACTTTTTGAATATCATCTTCTAAGGGCTTTAACGGTAATTAGAACTGTTCAAATATTTTTTACAGCATCAGAAATATTTGAAGATATTTATTTTTTTAAATCCCTATTTTAGATCCGTAACAAAATAATAATTACACAATGCGTGATAGAATAATGAAGAACATAATAAAAGTTCAAAACCCATAGAAGTAAGTAGGTAATATAGATTACGATCGAACCCTTTTCTTCAAAAGATTATCTTGGAGCTCATAAAGTTCAATCAAGGAAATTAGACGCTTCGTATTTGTGATTGTAATAATATACGTATGATTACGTAGATTATTTCAAAAATAAATTAACACCTCTTTCAAATACGTGAGCCATTTAAACAGGGAGACAAAAGTGGATGTAGATTTCACGACACACATATATTTTGGTGTAGGTACTTTCACAATCTTCTAACGAAACCCCACAAAATAGAATGAAAAAATAAGTTCATGTAGTCATAACATTTATGAGGTGGGTATTTTAAACAGTTGATACTTATGGATGTGAGGATTTTTGAAGATAATTCAATATGGCAATGTAAAATGTGAAGCTATAGATTCCAAGCTTTTTGATAGCTTTTTCCCGCCATTTATTCGTCTTATTCCATGGTGCTTCTTAAATGAATTTAGATATATCCTGTTTTCTTAAACACCGATAGAAGAGTTGGAGATATGACCATGAAAATAACCAGCTTTTCCGCCCATCTTATGACTTGACTAAGGATTTTCTGACTTCTTTGGTATTTTCCATACATCGAGACCACGTTTGGTTTTGGATTTTATCTTTGATTTTCCTTATGTCTTCTACAGTTCTTAGTCACTTGACTGTTTTATATCACACCTGTTATCACAGTGTTAGATAACTTATCGCGCGTCAGATGACAAAATAGTTCCACCGTGTAAACATTCTCCATTATTAATGCAACACAAATTGCGTGTTATAGAAATATTGGATAAAGTGACAACTAAACTGCCATTGCTCGTTTGATATTAGTGTATCAACAAAACTTTTTATCTTGATTAGCACGTTGAATTTAAATTGTATTAGTATTTTTTTTTAAGTTTATTAGAATATATTCGTCAATTTTTCAATTTCAAGTGAAACCAATAATTCTTACACATCACATATAATTTTAGGTAACATTAGTATATAAAAAAAACTTTGGATCTATCTGAACATTATTTGTGATGTTCAATAGAAGGTTACCATTATTCATGAAATACATCCAGCACAGAAATGAACTTTGTCATTCACGAAAATTATCTATCGATCAATTCTTGTTAACATGGAAGCTTAGCTCAATGTCAGTATTTATCACAACTTTATTTTCTCTTACAATTTATCTCGTGTAATAATTGGAAAATATTTTTATATATAGTGAAAAGCATCAAAACTACCTTTTTTGAATGTAATGAAATTCTTTGACTGTGTCTATAATAGTTTTTTTCTAACCATGAACGTCTCGTTTGTCTAGAATATATTTACTCCGAACTATTCATAATTTATTTATGCCAATTTCAACGGAGAACTACCGACTGCAGTTCGATTCTGTAGCGAATTAAACTATATAAAGCTACGGTATACGCGATTTAAGAGGAAGAGACTGGAAGCTGGTTTTAAACAAAATTACATCAACCTTCTAGTGGGTTGAGGCACAACCTCTGGAATATCGAATTGTAAAGGTGGTTAAGCGATATCTTATTTTGATTCGCTTTTCAACAATAGCAAAAACTAGCTAATTTTCTGGGGACTCCTAAAAAAATGAGGTGAAAGTCTGACCATTCACATAACTTTTTTCTCCAGATCTAGTAATTAAGGGGTCTTTCATATCTTAGAGCAAATGTAAGTAGGATAGATATCTGTCAGCAAATTGTGATTTCAGAATACTATCCCAAACGTATAATTGGAAATAAATGTTAAGCAACTAATTTAAAATGTGAAAATCGGAAAATTGCATTTGAAATAAAGTTTGGAAAGTATGACTTAATAATGTTAACGATCCGAGAGATATTACTGTTCACAACAATGTAATTAAAGGTGTCCTTTAACATAGTGTCTACAGTTTATGCTACGCTTGAAATATTTGGTTTTATAACTCGAAATCCAAATACTTCAATATTTAGTTTTAGGAAATAATAGAGTGAATCGTATTACCAGTTTAACAATGCTTTCACCGAATGTTACCTTCAAAATAAAACTTTCACTTTTAGATTAAAATGTCCGTCTGTCCGTCTGTCGGTGTATGAAAATATGTTCCTTTCAAAGACAGATATAAATTTGACGTTTCGCTATAATGCGATTCTCAACAAAATATTGGTTGAAATTAACAACTTAAAAAGTTATATCGACTAATAGATCCCCTAGAACATTAATATAATAGAAATCTGTTTCTATTTCAATATTTTTTTCCTTTTCTTCTCAAAAATAAATAGAAGCTATCAATCGAATTTTTTCAGTAGCATTTATATATATTTAATATATTTATATTTTAAGTTATAAATTTTGCAAGTCGTCAATGTCAAGTAACATTTGATACAGAACAGGTCGAAACGTTAGATTTTTACCCGTCATTATCAAAGAGTCTAAGAAATTAAAGAAATCTACCTATACATCTCCATAATTAAGGTAAGGCTGCGCATTTTTTGGTTTACTTAGCTGGAAACTTATTAATATGTAACGACATTTGTTTATATAAAAACTCACTTTAACGGTAAAAAATGCTCTATAGTGTCTCGCGTAAAGAGGGCGCCACTTTTTTACTTGTTCTCTACGTTGTAACCTGTTCGGCTACGAAAGTCTTTGTTATAGTTGAAAATGTTGAAAGAGATTCATAACTTCGGATGAGTTGATGGAATATGGAGTCTCCTTCTAACGAGCATTTCATCAACCGAGTTAATTAAAGCCAAAAAAAATTATGATAATTACTGGAGAAAAGTCACTTCCATTGTCACATTAATTCAATTTAACCACCACAAAGACGAATTACATACAATGGAAATATACTAAATATTCTCTACAGTCTCTAAAATTACATTTTCATCATAGTGGGTGAAGAAAAGTAGGTCTTTTATGTTGGAAAACCTAATGGAAGCGTTGACTACTTATTTCTAATGAAATAAAGTGAATTTCCACAAAATATATGGTACAAATATTTCATCTTGAGTTGCATTAGAAATTTAAAATATCTAGTGTAGAACCCAAACTCCATAAACTTAGCAAAAACTGATTATCAACAGTTTTCTACTGGATACAATAAAACAATTTCTATTATATCCATATTATTTTTTTGTTTAATTCAATAGATTCCAATTTTAAGTATGAGACCGTTGAAAATGATTATGATAGTAGACAAAATGTAAAGTTCATAATGTTTCAACTTATATTTGGAATTATTTTCAAATTTCCTTTGGGTTACATAAAATGATATTGCAAGTCACTATTACCACTACGTAGAAATGAGACAAAATTGACTGTTAGAATCCTGGCCCAGGTTTTCTGTTGAAATTATAAGTAAAAAGTTCATACGACTCTTCCCTGAATATAAAGTCTCATATTTTTTTGGGCTGCATGAAATAACATTGGATGTTCGGAATTCATATTAACAGTACGTAGAAACAAATGGTATCAGAAGTAGATCCATGTGTTATTTTAAATGTCGTTTTACTACTAATTGAAACATAGGAATTACTTGATCTTTCTTACTTTTGAAGATATCATATAACAACGTT